>NC_136495.1:127916173-128093673 GCF_053919585.1 Euprymna scolopes
AAGTGGTAAAATATTTTCTCTCTAATAAATTCCTCCTCCCCCTGCCACCACTTAACACCGTTTGGGGATCGTTCACAAGGAACAGTTGAGAAGAGAACACCGGTTTGGCTTCGTAGTTCTTTCATGTGAAGTTATTTAAAATCACTAAACTAAGCTGCAGTGCTCTGTGGCGTAGTGGTTAGCGTGCTGGACAATTCCCATTATATTTTCACGTTCGCGCCGACCTACCGTAGTCGTTTTTTTTTTTTTGTTTTTTTTTTCCTAAACAACTGGAATGGACTTTTCTTGGTGGCCGAACTGTTAACGTTGCAGATGTTTATTTTTTGTTTTTTTTCACACTTTATTTTCCTACTTTTACTCATGACTCCGGGTTTGATCCTTCCTACTTACCTACCATAACATTTTTTAAAACTCCCCCCGTCCCGGAAACAAACACTCGGGCAACGCCGGGTACCCCCGCTAGTTATATATATAACATTTTCTCTTTGTAAGGAAATATCATTTTGTAGGTTACTCTTGGCTACGAATGGAAACAAAGTTGATATAAAAAAATATATTTTCGAGAAAATTATCTTTACTTTCATCATATTTTGCTTAGGGTATAATTTTGGAGTATCAAAACCTTTACAACCCCCTCCTTTTCATAACCTATCATGCTTTCATAAATCACAGCCCATTTTCTGTAGGCTGTTTTTGAACCCTGTCGACGACGGGTACTTCAGCCAGTATATATATAAAGAGAGAGAAATAGAGCGAACGAGCGAGCGAGAGGAAAACTTTACTTATACCAGTACAATATTTTAACATATACTTGTTGTTTATATTTAAATATTGTACTGGTATTTTATTTTCTTTCATTTAATCATCCCGAGAAAGTGTTGAAATAAAGACGAAAATTTGATAAACATATAACTTGTTTTTTTTGTTTGTTTTTGCTTTTTTTTAGATATTGACAAGACAACGCCGGGTAACCTCGTCGATTATTATTATTATTATTATTATTATTATTATTATTATTATTATTAGAGAATTCAGACAATTAGATTTGGGAAAATGTGTATTAAGAGCTTAAAATGTTTTCGGAGGAATTAACAGCATTATTAAAGAAATAAAATAAACAGACGTCGATTTTATTTTTTTTAAATAGATTACAATTTGGTTAGTCAAGTAAACAAGTGTTTAGCTTACGTGAACGAATTGTGATTTGCTCTGTTATGCTAACGTAATAGTTTGTTAGCATACATTAAACTATTACGCTGGCGAGAAACGCGTTAGCGAACATATGTGGGAATGACCCTGTGGGAAGCAGAAAGTTTAACAGGTAAAAATGTAGAATAAGACTAAGCGTGCCAAACTCCGACAAAGAAAATTCATAAGACGAATAAAACCTATATAAAATATAACTCGTTGTTATGGCGTTCTCTTAGAGTTGGACACATAAGAATGCATGTGATTCTTTTGTTCTGAGACAATCAGACGTATTGTTATGGTTAGCGTATAAGAAAATATGTCTCTAAAGTTTATGTATCACGTTTGTTAACTTCGTATTTTTGTGTCGCACAATGAACAGTGAACATTTTATAATACGTAGAAAAATGAGATCATGAACAGTTATTTGGTTAAGAGTAAACTTGGAAAAGTAAAAGATTAGTTGTTAAAACTGGAAAAGAAAAGGACAAGATATTCTATTTAAAAATATCATTTTTAATTCAATTTAACATTATATAAAAATTCTTAACGTTATAATATTTTAAGATATAAATGTATTATATTTTTAACTAAAAATTGTTCTTGCCCAGTTTTAACATCTAGTCTTTTCCCTTTTCTGAGTTTACTCATAACCATATTACTTTTCATACTCGAACTTTTCTATATAATCTATGTTTTTGCAACAATCCATAAAAAATTATTACGAACTTTTTAAATTGACTAAATAAAAAAATCAAATAAAAGACGTATATAAGTAAATAAATAGTCAGCAGTGAGTTTGTACCAGCGACCCAAGGGGAAAGGTCGGTTAGGTGATTGAGCAGAACGATGGTGAATTATCAGTGACAGTACAGCTGAGCAAAAGATCGAGACAGCGGTGAATTACTAGCGATAGTAATGGCCGAATCGACGTAATCATGGTGACAAAGCGAACAACGCGGGCGTGCAACGAATGAAAACATTGCAAGGAATACAAACAGATTTGGTTGCTATATTAACCAACAACCAATAAAAAAAACGTGTCTCCGTCCCTTACATATACTGAGAACTTTTGTACACCAGTAATTTTATTATAACTTTTTTTTTCTGAACGGAAATTGATTTTTTATTTCAAAATATAACTGAGAAGTAGACCTATGCACGGTAATAATTGTTTGAAATTCGGTCGCAAAATGAATGAGCGGTGAAGCTTTAATGTAGTTCTAAATAAGTAAAAATAACACTTAACCATGAATTAAAACACTGCCGTATTTGAATGATACATGCAGGACACAATTAATATTTCTACATTCTGTATATACGTCTTTATTATAAATAAGTCACTGTATCTATGCTACTAGACGAGTGACACAAGTAATAAATACAAACATGCATAGATACAAGAAACACACTCATATACAGACAACCACCGACTACATCTAAATTAGTCATCTCCCTATCTCGGCTTATTATTTTCCTTTAGTTTCATATATATGATCTCTATCCATATATTGTATCTATCTCTATTCTATTTATCTATATCTGTATCTGCCTTTATATTTATCTCTATGTATCGATCTGATATTATGATCTATCCTATTCCATCACTACAGGGATACGTCCCGACACTATGAATAATTATACTGGTTGTGATAAAGAGTTGCTACAAAAAGTAGTCTCTAAAAACATATTTTACTTTTGTATTTTCTGTAAATACATACACCATTGTCTCCTTTAGTTTCGGCCCTTTAATGCCATAACGTTAGTTTTGTACACATGTATATATATATATATATATATATATATATATATATATATGTGTGTGTGTGTGTGTGTGTGTGTGTGTGTGTGTGTGTGCATGTGTATGTGTGCGTGTGTATGTGTGTGTGTACAAAACTAATTAATTGGCTGAAAAATGCGAAGCTCGTTGTTTGTTTGTTTAAAAAAAGGCGATTTGAGCACTATAAAAGTGGTGGCGGGTGTCTATTTAAATAGACATTCCGACGAGTTATTTACGGGCGTCGCTTCCACGGTCGAGTGGGAGAACTGCCGATTGTCAACACGACGGTTCTAGGTTCAATCCTTGGCTTGGGAGAGATGCTAGTCCAGCGGAACAGATGAGTTGTGATACAACGAAACAGGAATGTATGTCGATGACTACATATATATATATATATATATATATATATATATATATATAGAGAGAGAGAGAGAGAGAGAGAGAGAGAGAATAAATGACCAAAAAGTTATATTCCAAAATCCATGATGTTGACCATCTTATAATTGATTCCTTTAATTCAGTTGACTTATACAATTCTTGTTTCGTAGCGCAAAATCAATCACTATATATATATATATATATATATATATATATATATATATACATTCAGCGGTCATCCTTTTCATAAAGATGGACTAGCTTGACCGTTAAACACAAGATTCAAGCAAGCAAACAACGACCCACATAGATGTATTATCTATATATCTCTAAAAGTGAGAATGTGTGTGAGGACACTTCTCAACCTATATACTCAAGAAATCTTTGATCTATAGACTTGAAATTTGGTATATAGGGGATTCAAATATGTGGAAAACATTTTAATTTGGCTTTTCATCCGGAAAAATGGCTGCAAAGAGGACAAAATTTTAAAATTGGTACGTTGAGGGGCATCGAACTGTAATCTGTTTGCTAACTCTTTCACGAATGCGCATACGTGACTGGTTCAAATTACAGAGTTCTTATGTTAAGTATAAGTACGTTAAGAAACACTTTCCAACGATGATGTTAAATCAACGTGATATTAGTTTCAGAAGGTTGGAGACAGAAATATATATGTCCGATGTTATTGACGCTTGTTGTAAAGTCTGAAATCGATGTGTTTGTGGTGTTGTAGCGAATTTTGAATAGAAAGAGTTCGGTCCGATCTTTGAAAACATTATTTAATGATGTTGCTTTGAAAATTTTAGAAAAGCAAATAATGTTTTTTCGTTCTTTCTTTAGATTTTCAAGTGTATGACTTTTTGGTTTCTTATATTTTATTATCAATTTATTAGTGGTATAAAATATTCGAATTCAGCTCTTTGTTTAATCATACTTACTCAAAAAAGGCCGACTGTCATTGGGAAGTAAGGACTATCGTGATTAGGGTTCATGTCTATAGAGGCACAATAGGGAGTTGGGTAGCGATGTTTCTGTTCATATTCCACTTAAACTTTTGCATATAATATAGTTGGTTAAGCAGAATACAATAATGGTATTTCAAACTGCAGCACTTCGAAGGAAGAAACTCTGAGAGTGAAAAAATTCTCTGGAGCACATTTCAGTTTGACGAGTTCGTTGGAGCACATTCTGCAAATGTAAAACAAACACAGGTATAGAAACATTGAGATGATGGGAAGAGAGTTTGTTTACAGTGCATCGGAACCTTCCCTTTTTACCCTCTCCAATAGAGAGAGACTAGTGTTGGAAACACGGCCTAGATATGACAACAATATTGCATATTACCGTCTTTGTAAGAATATGGGATACTGTCAAAGGTTAGTATTTTTCCAGAGCGGAGCAGGAAGCCTATCATCTATGCAGCAGTCTTTGCAATATCTTCTATGCATTCGTTCTAATTCCTGTTTCCTGTGAATGTTAGGTAGGCGAGTGGATGAAGCTTAAAGCTAGCGTGTTATTATCTGCGGCAATCCGTAGCTGGAAAGGTTCTTGTAAGTGTTGAAGGAAAAAGACTTTGTCTAAGTTGCATTAAATATTAACATTTTTGTCCTTATCCTACTAGAGACTTCAGGTCATTTACTAAGGTTTCAGATATTGTCTTGAATATGTAGACATGTATTTAACGTACATTTCTGATACGGAGCGTCGTATTATCTGCAAATGCACCCATCTTGGACCTGATTTTATCAGGGGTGTTGTTTATGAATATTAGCTAAAATTATGGTGTAAGATCTACCTCTGAGACTCATTAATGTCATGTTGTCTCTATGTATAGCCATCGTTTTACATTGGCATTGCTAAAGAATATTGGATCTTTTTTAACTCCTCATATTTATTATTATTAATTTGATTAACTGATGCGACACACGTCTTTATTAATACATATGGTATCCTCCCGATATTTTCTTTTCTCTTAAGTACTATGAGAAATCTATTTAACCGCCGGTTGTCAGTGCTGAGGGTCAAACGTCTAAATTCCGGAGATTGAACGTTTAAACTCCCAAGCCTAGAATTCTCAGGCAACATGTCTGGATATAATCCACAGAAAATGGTGTCAAGTGCGCTGGCCATAATGTAGGCTTCCTCTATCGGTCTAGAAAATTTAGCATTCTAACTAAATAGGTCCTGAGCTATCTGTTTAGTTCTGGCCACTGTCGCGTCGACCCAGTATTTCATCGCGTTCCATATTTTACAAATACTACAGCTAAATGCGTTCTGAAAAATTCACAAAACTTTTACCCGCTCAATGAAAGTACCTTCGGTTTCAGCAACTAGTACCAAATTCCACTCCTTTATTGTAGCGATTCGTATATATTTAAAGGTGTTCTTGTTTTATAGTTTCTTTTCTTGGATAATGTTCCTTTGGAGTTCAATTAATTTTCTTTTTTTCACGACCGTATTAAGAAACAGGAATTTAAATGGAATATGGACAGAAAATTACTGCTGAACTCCCAGCTAGGTTGACACTTATACACCTCATTCTGGCACAATAACAACTTGCGCTTTATCTGCTATCCTTGGGACAATGAAAAGTGTTGAGAAGTTGGAAACTGACTTGGAAAACATGGGCAGGTCGAACATTAACAATGCCGTTTATATTATACCGTCAGCAATTCAGCGACCGTTATTGAATTATCAGTTTACGGGGTTGAATAATAGGAACTATGTCTAGATATTTACTACAGAGTATTCACAAAGATTAAGACCCCGAATTTCCTGCATGCTCCACAACTGTCAAATATTGACCTCTGCTAAAATCCAATTATGCTAAACAAGCCTTCTTCTCTTACCTGTGATCTGTTCTTACTAAAAATACAAATATTTGATTCATTTATATATTTGGATACCTTTTTTAAATTTTTTATTTTAAAAATAGAGGCTTATAATGTGTGCACATTTGATAGAGCCGATTTTTTACAGAATAAGCAACAAGTTTAACCGATTATATCCAAAACAGATTTCCGGAACCAGCCGGAGGGAAACGAAGCGATTTCCGAAACAGAAGCCACGAAATAAATGTGTGGCAGACGACGGCTAAAGGCAACGAATGAAATAAAAATGAATTTAACCGCGTTAAAACAGTAATACAATACATTTAATACAATCACAAACTATTTTTTAATCGCAATACTCATGTATCCCACCTAAACTGAATATTAACTCATTTACTAATTAACTGTTTTCCTACTCACGAGATCCTTCAAATAACAAGAACAAAAAAGGATAGGTTTTAAGTTTGAGTATTATATCCATTACACGTACTTATCTCATTTACGATCTAATCTCTGGCAATTTACCGTCGTTATTTTCAGGCAATTTAATACTTCATTGTAATACAGATCGTATTTCAGTAGGCTATATTAACGATGTACACCGGTGCGAAACTCTCTTCCTGCTTACGGTATCCTTCTACCTACAGTTTTTGACTTTTCAGGACTAAAGTCAATAGGTATCTCATGTTTTTGCGATAATCATCGCTCGTTCTTGTTAGCTCCTTACATTAATGAGTTTCAAGCCTTTCTCCAAACGAATACATCCTGTAGTATATAAAACGATTATTTGAGAATACGAGGAAATGAAGGTTGCTTTCTAAACTAGAGGTCAATATTACAAGGCCTAAGAAAATTATAGAAACATATATGAGGTGACATAGCTCAAGGTGATCGTGAAGGAACAAAACAGTGTTCTTGTGAAGCACGCCACGTGTAAACGTTAAATAGAAATACGCCGACAAAATATACTTAAACAGTGATTATAGATTATTAGTGATTTGGAACGAAGATCAAATCGAATGAATCTTCTCCCCCTGTTTCCTTAGTATTATCTTGATTTAATATTTTTAAAACAATAAGGAGCTTTGATTTCAAGACAAGTTTTTAATCTGAGAGGATCACAAAGCTCAACTATGGAAAAGGGTAGTAATATTTATTTTGAAATATTAGTTTTTGTAATAATGATGTAAACTTTTTGTTGCATGTATGGCACAAGCTTTAAATGGAACCCAATTATTAGTTTACAAATGTTTTATGCTAATATTAGGAACCTGCTGATAAAATGATTTCCAAGGTTTGTCCACAGATGTCAAGCGATGAACTCGAAAGGCGTCATTTTATAATCAATGTTCTTCTGGGGCATACTGACATTCTTACTTTAATAATTAAGCAAATATCAAGACGCACAAAATTTCTCAATGTCTCATCCATAAATTGATTGGTTGATTAGTTGTTTTTGTTTTACGGCATATCAACCCTTTTCAGGTTATTTAATGCCGAATCCAAAGATTTTGAAGAAAATATTTTAATAGAATATATTTTTTGTTTTCAAGTCGGTTTCTATTTAACCCATAGTTGGGACCCTAACGGGTACTACCACTCCTAGTCAGAGTGGACCTGGGAGCAATGGCAATTAAAGGGTGGCTCTGTTATATAGTTATACATTTCAATGTGTTCTTATTAGTAAGGATAATGTATGTTCTTTTGTTTACATGTTATAAAGGATATGAGTCTTTAGCGAGATGAGTCTTGTTGTTGTATCTTAGAGAGAGTCTTATTAGAAAGGCTTTTATTAAGATGTTGAAAGACTCAGAGAGAGAGAGAGAGATGTTGTTGTAAGAGACTTAGAGAGAGAGATTGTTCATGTTATGATTCTTATATATTAAATGTTCATTCCTTAATTGTGTTTATGGAAGAAGAAGAAGAAGAAGAAGAAGAAGAAGAAGAAGAAGGGGAAGCTCTTTGAGTGAAGGGGATAGTGTTCAGACAGTCTTGGTGTAGATATGAGATGTGGAGACGTGTATGTAATGACATTTTATAACACAGATATATAATACAATTTTCACTTTACCTTTTTGTAAGAATCATAAGACAAGACGACGTTTTATAAAACACACGATTGCTTATTTCGTCACGACCGGCCGTGGTTTCCATCATCAAGAATTCAAAGCTTCACACTTTAGTTTCAAAGTGATCGTCTCGCTTCCTAGACGTTCGAATTCCCAGACCCTCTCTGAGTTTCTCACTGGCTGACTAACTGACCAACTCTCACTTCCTATATTGAGAAATCCATGCATGTCCGGCCAACGTGACTAAAATTCACGTGCCCTCAACATGCGTGGACTTGCACGTTTCCAATATTATGATTTCCCAATAACCTATTTTTCTTTTGTTGTTTTCACAAAAGAATTCAACCTACATATCTATATTATTTAACCCATATTTTATTATCCAGATTCTTTCTAACAATTGAATAGTTTATTTATTATTTATTTCATCAGAATTAACAATTTACTAGACATTCCATTTAAACCTATTGTTCTTTAAAACTTATGTCCAGGGTTCGATTTCTGCTTTCTCTCACTTTATTTTCATTTTAACTAATCTCTCTATTTTTATACTTACATGAAAAGGGGACAACCCTTATCATGTAACAGCTCCACACTCCCCCAAGTCCGAAAGCGGGGGCCTCACCACTGGATATAGTTTAAGGTCATATCCAGGACCCCATAATTTGATAGAGCACTTCATATGAATATAGAGATATATTAAACTAGCAGGCCACCCGATGTTTCCCGGTCGTAAAATAGTCATAAATCTTATATTTTAATTGATGCAAGATTCTTATTTATAGAGCCAATCCTCTATTGATAATTATCCAATATATAGCAATAATTTCAAAAGTTATAAAAAGTATGACTCGGATACTATCCACTAGAATCGAAAAGAGAACGTTTAGTGCTCCAGCCGAAGTAGTTGCTACCGTTTGACCTACTGACAGATGGATACGAAAGGTTAAAAAGTAAACGACTTTGAGCTATGAATGTTTAATTTTGTGCACGTGAAAAGGAAGCAGCAGGCGTAATTTTATTCGAGTTACCCTGCCAATATTTGTGTCGGCTAAAAACCAAATTAAAAGTTTGCCACACGTCCAAATACCCTATATATCATATTTCAACTCTGTCGACCAGATATTCAGAGAGGAGAATGGTAGAGACTTCTCTCACAAACACCGACAAGGTGTTTTAATATAAATTCGCAGAATATTGTGATAATAGATCCACATAATATTGTGATAAGTGTTTCAGTGTGAACAGGCATGGTATAATAAATTATGGGTCATCTATTTTATTTTTACTTTCATCATATTTTGCTTTCTCTTTTCAACCCTTCCTGTTCAGAACCTATCATACTTTCATAAATCAGAGTCCATTTTCTGTAGGTTTTTTTTTTTTTTGCACCCAGTCAACAACGGGTACTTTTGCTTGTATATATATATATATATATATATATATATATATATATATATATATATATATATATAGAGAGAGAGAGAGAGAGAGAGAGAGGGGGGGAGAGGGAGAGACAGAAAGAGTGGATGAACGGTTAGATGAGATAAGGAAATAAGTCATCGGTACCATCGGTACCATCGGTTTCAGACCTTATCACAGAGGACCGTTTTAGATACCCACATCAAGCTCTATTCGGTCCATGCTTACATATATATATATAGAGAGAGAGAGAGAGAGAGACAGACAGACAGACAGAGACAGAGAGAGAGAGAGACAGAGAGAGAGAGACAGAGAGAGAGATGGATAGATAGATAGATAGATAGATAGATAGATAGATAGATAGATAGATAGATGTCCATGTGCTAGAATGCTATCATTTTAAATTCTGCGCAATTATGCAGTATTTAGAAACTATACATATATAGAATTCTGCGTAACAATAAAAAAAACGCATCATCTAATAAGAAACCATAGAAAATGAATAATTAATTAATTTACGCTCGTTTTTCAAAGGAATATGAAAATTAGTTAACCTCCGTGCAGCCGTTCGCATATCCATGACAGATTATTTTAAAAAGTTTATTTTAATAATTTTTAAATAGAAAAAGCAGGCTTTTAATATCAGTGTCAGAGTGAGAAAAACCTGACTTTTAAGTGTATGCATAAGCTAAGAAATTGTTGTTGTTGTTGTTGTTGCTGCTGCTGCTGCGTCAAATACTACATGTTTCCTGTAATATTCTGAATATATCTATTCCGATTACCGGTTTATTAATTGTAACTATGTTCCACGCTTAAGTGTGACAGACCGACTGTGTAAGTGACCGACGGAATTTCTTATAGAAATGCATAGACGCACCAAAGATCAAACGAAAGAAAGATTAAAAATGTGTATTTATTAGACTTGCTGGTTCTATTTTAAACACATGAATGCACAATTGAACTTCTGAACAACCCAATGCTTTTCTCTTTACTAAATAATATTTCATAAAAATAAAACACAATTCTGAAGCGAAAATACATCAAAGACGCTTAAGATGATTAAAAATGATAATAGAATTTGTGGTTATGTTTTTTTTTTTCATTCCAAATGTCTTGGAGCAAAACGCTGCTGCCTTGAATTCGATTGTTTTCATTTCGCAATGAAAATTTAAAGTGCCGCTAAACATTTGATTTTTTTTAATAAAATCGGGAAATAATTTAATCGTAATCAGATTAATTTGTGCAATTATATGCCTTATGTATATTTTATTGATGCGAATCGTATTAAATGAGTTTTCTGATGATATGACGTAATGAAGTCAATAGAAAATGATAAATTAATAGATTTGGACAATTAAAAAGGGAATACAATTGGTATTGACACGTAATTCTTGTTGCCATTTGGGTTAAATAGATTTGGAGTGCTCAGAGATAAAAACGTATTTTAATAATACTAAGATTCATGGGAACTATCGGGCCAAATTCTACTTTTAAGACCTTGATATTAAACACAAGCAAAGGATCCCTATGCTAATAACATTTGTAAATCCAATGAGACATTTGCTCGTAAATTTTTATCAACATTTCTTCTGCAGTAAACCCGGGTATAAGAGAGCTGTCGGTACCAGAGAAGAATTTTCTTATATCTAGATTACACTGGATATTAAATATTAAATTGTTTTAACGTCGCCAATACGCAGTGCAAGCAACATCTATTATTTGGGACTATTAAAGATTAATTTCTATCGTTGTTGATAATGTTTACCATCTAATTATTTATTATTTATTTATTATCGCATATATCTAAATTAATGTTTTGAAAAATGACATCCATCATAAATCTATAATGAAACCCCAAATCGATAATTAATTTGTTAAAGCAATATTTTACTCTCTATTAGAAAGTCAAATAGATCCGTTTGTAGAACTTACGACTGAAGACTGCAATGGATTTGGTTTCGATTTCCGGTCATTACGTCCACATTGTTAGGAATTTATTAGTTATTATTAATGTAATGTATTCAATTTCTAAAAGTAGTTACGATTTCTGAGGTTTTGGAAAGAAACAAGTTCCGCAATACATTTATTACGTTTTTAAATGATACAGACAAACACATAACACGTTTATTTATGCCACGTACCAGGAGGATCAGTGAAACCGTAAAGCTATTCAAGGTAATTTATTTACTCACACTGACTCTATGATCTGGCGAAGCGTGAGCGGAAAACATTCAAAATTGATTTTGAAGTCTTATATATTAAAGGCTATATGTCTGTTTGTTTGTCGGTCTCTATATTTTCAAATTTTATCCCTCCCGAAACTAAAAGTTGCAGAGAGGCGCTAAGGGCCTCAAATGATTGTATTTTTTATGGGCCGTTCTCTTATAGATCTTTAGCCAGTTCAAATAGTTTATAATGGGTCAAAATTGAAAAGCAATCGTTATACATTTTGTACATTCATTTTAGTTCACTTTTTTTTTATTCTTAATCAGTTCATGTGCATGTCACGGCAACGTCACTATCTTTGAATGTTGCTGTTTTGCTTTTGGTTTCGATTCCAGCTGATGGCACTCAAATACTTTTTTTTTTAACTTTTGAAATCACGTGTTTATAATAATATAATCGATACCCGGACAGATTAAAATATCATATTTAAGCTTATTTTACTACCGGTGGCAAAGCCCCCCCCCCGCTAGTCTAAAATAAACTGTTTAGTTACTTTTGGTCAAAACTACTAGTAAAACGTAAAACTAATTAAATATGTTCAAAATAGTTTAAAACAAAGAATTTTTGTATATCATTCTGATAGATTTCTAAAATGTTAATTACCTAACTATACGACACATTAGTCTATCAAAACAAAAACATCCACTTCTGTATTGGTTAAACAAACATTTTTCTACCAAATATTTTCCCGTATTTTTCGTGGCCGCTCAAGTGATAAAATATGTAAAATTACTTTCGATATTGCTTTCAGTCTCAAATTATATAAATAAAAAATATCCTCTGTTCTCTAAGATTAAACGCGATTAATCAATATCACCAGTATATGAATATTTAGCGTATTATGTAATACGTATTAAGATATCTTTACAGACATATATATCTCTATTTATATCAACTTAGAAATGCGTATATGTTAATATGCATGATTCACTTCTAAACTAATTAATCAATTATTATAAGTTTTGGAATATAAATGTAATGTGCGAGGGTTTGTAAAGTTGCCTATATTTGTTTTATTTTAGTTTTATGCAAAGAGTAAAAAAAAAGAGGGATGAAATCTTTTTATGAAAAATTAGATACTTCCGGCTGCTTTATTTTTTTATTTATTCTGATAATTGTTATTCGAATCCATAAATTCGAACGTACATTAAATATTTCAAATGCTTTTTTGTGGGGCATAGTATTTGCATAACCCGATTCAAAAATGCAAATATTTCAGATCTGCATTAAATTTTATTACAGTCATTAGAAACCAAGTAAAAATAAAATTCGTGTGTTAGAATTTATTCTTAAGATGGTTTTGCCTAAGGCATTAAAGTTTGGACATTTTTAGAAATCAAGATTTTAATAATCTTATTTATAAAACTCAGTAATAATTATGATAATAATTTATAAAATTCTATATTTTCAAACTGTATCTATACCGAAACTAAAATTCGCAGAGCAGTGCTAAGGGCCTAAATTATTGTATTTTTATGGACCGTTCTTCTATTGTTCTTTAGTCATTTTCAATATTTTTTAAGGCATCAAACAGGGGCTAAAATGGAAAATCTCGTTATACATGTTATACATTCTTCTTAGTTTATTTTAATCAATTCATATGCATGTGACGTTGTAAAGTGGTAACGTTACCAGCTTTGAATGCTACAGTTTTGCTTTCAGTTTTGATTCTTGCTGATTGCACGCAAATACTTTTTTTATTTTGTAAATCACGACTCTGTAATGATATATACGAAATCTGGAAAAATCAAAATATCATATTTAAGCGTATTTTACGATCGGGAAAGGCCGGGCAAAGCTGGAAGCCCCTCCTCCGTTAGTAGATATTAAATAGATTTTAATTTAAAATGGAGCAAGGATTCTAAACATGATGCTCAGTAGAATTATATACTGCTAATGAGACAGTTTATGATGCAAAACCTATCACTTGGACTGATATTCTTCTAGTAAATCTATGTATAAAATTTAGAAACCAAACACGGATGTTTGTTTTATCTATATATTGTTTACTTATATATTAATACTATAGCGTATGTATTATTTTGTGCATCAAGCTTACATCTTTTTTCTTTCGAGTGACTCTCGTTTCATTGTTATGACCTTCCACTTCTTGTAATAATGTTAATTTTACCACGCATTCTTCATAAACTGTTTCCGATTCTATTATAGCAAATAGCACTCAAGTCATCTATATTTTCTAAATATTGTCACCAAAAATTCTTCATAACTTTTGGTTTCGCTTTCTATTATAGCTGATGGCACCCAAGATATCTATTTTTAAAAATAATTTTACCAAAGAATTCTTCATAAGTTTTTGTTTCAGTTTCGATTACAGCTAAAGGAACTCAATTTATATATATACATATATATTTTTTCTTCATATGTTTTGGTTTCGGTTTCGATTCAAGCTGATGCACTCAAATATACGGATATATTTTTATTTATTTATGAAATACGAACTTTATAATGCATAAAAGCGATAGGTAATTGACTCTATTACGATATATATGAAATCTGTATGAATTAAAATGCTATGTTAAGCGTATTTTACGAACAGGCTACGCTAGGCGCCAGTGCTAGCTTAGATAAATACTTTTGCTGTTTTACCAAAAGAGCTACAATAATATCACGGTGTTTCCATTCATTATGAACACCCACGGAAAGCCAACGTCAATAAATTACGTATCAAAGAGTTCGCTGTCGAATTTCCACATCTGCTTCTAGTAAATATTTATTTTAGGATTTACAATTGTCATCGTACCGCCTTAGTTACAAATGTGTGTTTTCTTCTATTTTTATTCTTTCTACATGCCGAAGGCATTTTTTTTATAAATTGAAAGTACCTGCCTGAAGTTAAGTGCTCGTGATCGGTATGTGGGTTTTACACGATGGACGACCTATAAGAAATTATAATTGAAGTTACTATGAATTTAATGACCAAACAACGAGCTTTACAAATAAAACATTTAATTCAGAGTTCTTAATTGCCAGTCTAACCACCTTAATTGTTTTTCTTTTTTCTTTTTTTTTAAATTACATTTTCACCCCAAACAAGGCAAATTGCCACTTTGGTGGAGGGGGGTACTATCAGGGGCAGCAACTACTGGGGAACTATGTTGGGATTTTGGCAGCAAGATGTCGGTTCACGTTACACTTGAACTTCTGCATGTCAGTACAGTTAGGGAAACAGGGACCTGGAATGGAATTCCAGAGTCTAGCGGTTCTAGGGAAGAAACAACTGGAGTAGAAAGATCTTTTACATCTAGGGATCTCTACTGTGTGGGGGTGGGATTTAGCTGCCTCTCGGGTTTGTCGAGGGTGTCTACGTCGTGGGGGCACAAGTGATTGCAGTTCGTCAGAGCATTTACAATTAAAATACTTGAAGAACAGGCAGAAAGATGCAACGTTTCGTCGATGGGACAGAGGCTGAAGCTTGGATGCCAGTTCAGGGACTATCAGATTGGCGACTCTCTTTTGAACCTTGTCTAGGAGCGAGAGACTAGCAGCAGATGCACCAGCCCAAATGTGACAACAATACTCCATACATGGGCGAATGGTGGCCTTATAGAGGTAAAGGATACTTTCAGGTATCACTAGTTTTCTAGCACGGTAGAGAGAGCCTACCTTTTTCGCAGCGGCCCTGGCAATGTTTTCAATATAATTGTTCCAACTCATGTTTCCTGTGAACGTTAGGCCAAGCAGTTTGAAAGATGTACTCTCAGACAGGGAGTCACTGGCCATTGCTATTGGTGGCAGAGAAGGTGTCTTGTAATTATTGAAGGAAACCAGTTTGGTCTTGGCAGCGTTGAATGTGACCATCCATTTATGTCCCCATTCCACTACTGATTAGAGGTCATCCTCTAGTGTTTTTGTCATTTCTTTAGATATGTGTCTATTTGTTTTCCTGTTATGCCTGTTATAGAGTGTGGTGTAATTAGCATATATACCCATCTCAGAGGCAGTTTTGTCGGGGAGGTCATTAATAAATATTAGGAACAATAGAGGTCCAAGGATAGACCCCTGAGGCACTCCCGCATTTATATCACACTGTTTAGATGTGCGACCGTCGAGGACAACCTGGATTTTTCTCTTATCTAAGAAGAATTTAATTATCTTAAGTATTCTACCAGTGATACCGTATGATCTATTTTTCCTGAGAAGACCCTCATGCCCTCTTTTTCTTTGTATATTTCGAAGACAGTTTATTTTCTTTCAATGAAAGTAGCTGGTATATTTTACATGAATATATTATCTTTGTACACTTGCATCCCCTGTCTGTTCTTTTATCTAGCAATAATGCTTCTATAATCAATAGGTTTACATATGCAGATAAATGCATATACCTATTTCCAGGTAAAACAAGCATTTTGTACAATTCTAATTAAATGTAATCCCTAAACATAGACAAAAACTAACGTATACAATTTTACATTCATAGTGATTTAGAAAACTAGGAAACAAATGATCATTCACATTGCACTGCACTCGAATAATGCTATTGACCGACTTTATATGACATACGCAGTAAGAGGGCTAATTATTATAGAAATCTGTCTGCATAACATAAAAAAATAATAAAATAACGAAGAAACAGGTTAATGGTCGCAGAAAGAAACACCGTAAAATGAACAAAATAGGGAAATAAGATACAAAACGAAAAAAGGAAATTAGAAAGATGAACAGTCACACAGATTGTTCATAACAATTACAAAAGAAGAAGCACGTGAAAGCATCTGACACATAAAAACCAACAGTGAATCACTACTAACAGCTGCACAAAACAATGCGATAAAACTAACTAAATCAACACTAAGAAAAACAACATCAACGAAAACAAGAAATGCGGGCAAATTACATAAAACTGGGTATCACTGTATACTTTTTTAAATGTTATTTAGATTTCTACAATTGATTTATAGTATTTTGCACTGACAAATTAGGAAATGACATCCGTTTCCCTTAACCAGCTCAGGTATTTGTGCTGTTAATTTGAAAATATCAGATCTTGTGACAAAATCGATGAAATGTTTGTAGCATTATAAGTTGATTAACAAAGTAAAAACATATTATCCTAAATATGTTTAAAGAGAAAAAATGGTTTGCCAATAATATATATTGATTACTTGATAGAAACATCGATTACTGTAAACTGAATAGTGAGGGTTGATAAATGTAAGTAAACGTAAATTGCATGTTACTTCACCATTATTACATTACAAGGGATTGAACCTGCGTTTCTTTGAGCTCCTGGAATTCTCAGTGGCAGGTAGGTTTCTCTACAGATTCCAACAGTAGTCAGCAATCCTGACTTTCTACAAACGATCTTGATACCTGGTCTTTATAGAATCTCTTTCCCCTGATCGTCACTCATTGAATCAAGGTTCTTAGGAAACAGATCCATATGTAAAAATAAAAAGTGCATCTTGACGCTCATGTTTCTGAAAGCAGTCAGCACGTTGTTGACAGGTTCTGTGTAGTTCCTGGCCTTATTGTTACCAAGAAAGTTCTTCACTACGAAAGCAAATGTCTTCCACTCTTTTTGTTCCATTTCTTTATTTTCGAACTCTAGGTCTCTGATGAAATGTTGGATATGAAGACTGTCAAAGGTGTCAGCTTTCAACTTCTCCACGTTCAATCCTGGAAAAGCCTAGCACAAGTGAAGCAGTCATCATACTTGTCCCGAGCCCTGGTGAATTGTATTATTGTTGTGGGGGGCAGAATTGATGATATGTAATATTACGGGATACACAAAGACAAGACCCAATTACTTGGGGAGCTAACATTTATAATTAAAGCTGGGATAGGGATGTCTAGTGGAAGATGCATTATTGAAGAGGGAGATAAAGCCAACCTTTGGAAAGGGTTTACAAGACGATGGGTCAGCGTGATGATACATATAAACTTGAAACACAAAACACATTACCTTGCGGTTGAGGACAACGAAAGCAAAAGGCTTACATAATTAATAGGAGACATTTATTTCTCCAGCTGGTGATTGGAATCCGATGCCTGACTAAGTTGCTGCATTGTGTCGTATTTTCGTCCCCTTCGTTTCTTTAGAAATTTCGGCTAACTCTTTGCCGGACTAACTTGGACTGTTCTCCGACTCGCACTGTTTCGAACTCTTACTGTCTTCCTAGTCTTACTTAAGTGTATATATTAATTCTATGTGACGTCAACACCCAAGCCAAGCATGTTTACCCCATACACATGGACATGCTTCCAATACGTGTCCTGGCAACGCAAATCCCATATTTCTCTGTGGGCATTCTTTAATTCGTTGCTATCTCTTATTTTGCTTTGTCTTAAACTTTGTTGTATAGTTACCGTATATTTCGGCGTATAACGACCCTTAAAGTAAGAAAATCATGTTAAAAACAAATATTTCATAAGATACCCGGTGTTGCAATCTCTAGCCTAGGTTAAACAAACATGGTTTCGTGATTTAGCAGTCGTCATACACAACCAATATATGATAAAGCTATCAAAATGTTCTCCAATTTTGTGCCTCGCCTTATATACCGAAATATACAGTATTTCTAACTACAATGGATACCTCCACTGCACTCATGGAATCGTATCTAACTAACAATATATATATTCATTTTTTTCATTTGATAACTGCATTCGACTCTAACATTGTCTTTCAATAATAATTATATTTGATTTTAATTACTTCGTTCTAACTAAAAACCGACAGCCGTTCCCTTTCAATATATAACATTATTAAGCCGAGTTTGATGTGCATCAGTAGGAGGAGTATTATATCTCTATTTACAAGAGGGTCGTTGATGAGGTTCCTTTCTATGCAAGGCACTAATTCCTCCGCACAGAACAGTCCTTTTTGTATGCTGAGCACCAATTTTTTGGAGGATTGCGAGGTTTTATAACTTGAAACTGATTACTTTGCGAAATAATCTCTCAGAACTATCTGATCTGAATAATTCTTGTCATTAAAATAACCACTTTGATCAAATCAATTATTCAATATGGCATTGTACCGATTGTATCAGGTTGACAAGAATGTTCTTGCGGTTTTAACTTTTAAATTTAGATGGACATAAATCGGCTCAAAGAAAAATGTATTGATCGAAATAAGCACCATCAGAACCATCACACTTTTTCCAACGCGGAACAAGTGTATTTATGTTTGTAACGTACAAAAAAATTGCGTTCTCGGGCGATGAAGTCGCTGAAAACGTTTTTCCTATCGCTTAGGGTTTTAAAGCATTTCTCACGAAGGAAGATGTCGAGATGCTTAAAAAGTAGTAGTCGGTAGGTGAGAGGTCTGGAGAGACAGAGTTTCAGAGTTAAATTCGTTAAACTGCTACAGCGTCGGTTTAGCAACGTGCGGTTGAGTATTAACGTGGAGGAGAATCGGGCCTTTTTTATTGAGTAATGTTGGATGCAGTTGTTGACAGTACTTGGCCGTAATGATTTCACCTGAATAAAAAAAGACTGTAATGGATGATACCGGACGAAGACCATGAAACTGTCAGCATAACCTTCTTTTGGTGCAACTCTGGCTTCAAGAAGTGTCATGCATTTTCGTCGCCTTCTAACCACTAAGCTGGGCGTCGCTTGTTGTAAAGAACTCACTTTTCATCGCAAATCACAACCCGGTCGTGAAACGGATCTCTAGAAGTGTAAGCCATGTTTAGTTTCAGAACTGTTTCCGATGGTCCGTTGTTCTACACAAGTCCTGGAGGTGACTGGTTCGCAGGAGACAGTTCTCGGTTTGGAATCCACAGAGCAAAGGATTCTTCCCGTGTTGATACTAAGAAAATATATGCGACATTGCTACAGAAAGGTTTAATGCAGCAATTCTGGTTTCTGATTGGTAGGTAGCAGAACGTGAATTAATTCGATTCGTCAGTTCCTAGCAGCATCGTTTATAAATAGAATCTCCCAACTATGAAATATTGCAACAGGATCGTTCTTGTTGCGTAAAGGAAGGGGGGATAACACTTCATAACGGTGTTTCTATTGGTTTTGGTTCAATTTTTGAGGCCCACATTTATCAAGTTTTTCCTTTCCAGTCTCTCTCAAGTGATTGAAAATCGTCGTATACGTCACGTCTAATTCAGGAGCAAGTTCTTGAGCAGTTTTCCGTGGATTGTATTTGACAAAGGCTCTTAATTGCTCGTTGCAACATCCGATAGTCGACCACTACGTTTATCATTTTCAAGACTCTCATCGCTGCCACAAAATGTTTTAAACCACCATTGTTCTGTGCGTTCAGTAATGGTTCCCAGGCCAAACGCTCTCTGGATATCGAGTGTTGTTTAAGCAGCTGTTCGGCCTAGCTTGAAATCGAAATAAGAAAATTGTACGAATGTGCTTTATTAACATCCTGTATTCAACGTTCTGAAAAGAAGACATGATTGTATTAAAACGATTGTAATTTAAACGACTAGACAGAACCAACAACGCTCTTTAAAATGATATATAAAGTAAAGGCATTATAACGAAAACTTATTTGAAAATACATCAGTTTAAATCGTACTTAAAAAAATCCGCAGGAACTTTCTTCTTTGCCCAATATCTTTTAGCAGGTGTTGTAGGAATTTTTGTCCTGTGACAGCATCAGATTTTTCAGCAGAATGACATTGGGTGGCAATTGTGAAGATATAAAGGTGGTCTATGTTATTGCAATGTTTTAGTTTGATTGGTCCCGCTCTGTGGTATACTATCATCTATGCGTGATTATCTAGTATGTTTAGTAGGTAACTTTTCTATCGCCATGTACGAAAAATAGAAAAGTATGATCTACTATACAAAGATTTAAAGTTCCAGATTAAGGTAAAAAGGAGAATAATGAATATAGCCATGGAATAAATCGACTATGAGAAAGCGTACGATAAAATGTTTTGATAATTGGTAATAGAATACCCGATAAGATTATCGATTTAATTGGAAAAGTAATTAGAATACTGATAGTTGAACATAGTTATTTTCCAAGGAGATTCGTTATCAGAACTATTGTTCATCATGGCCGTGATGCAACTTTACAATGTAATAAAGAAACGCCAGGCAAGATACAAGCTTACTAATAAAAATTAAAGAATGAACCACCTTATGTATATGGACGACCTAAACATTTTCCCAAGAAAAAAAAACACAGACGTTTACGAACACAAAATTGTTAGCCAGAATGGAATTCGGCAAGGAAAATGCACACTGCTAGTTATAAGAAAGGTGAAAACTGGAGGCAACGGAATGTATAGAACTAGAGATGGGGACAATATGCGAACATGAAATCTACAAATACTTAAGAGTTTTGGAAGACATCATAAAATCGACAGAAAATTGCAAAATAATTATCTAAAAAGAAAAAGAACACTTTAAAAAACTAAGCTGTTAAGCCCATTTAAAAGCTCTCTAATCTTTCTCAAATCATTTTTTTTTTCAGATTAAGTTTCCTAATTTCTTAAAATCAACATTTACATTTTTAAAGTATGGTGTTTTCGCTGCAGCCGAGAATAGTGATTGAGGAAGCCTATCGACACATTGGATCAATTAAGGAAACGCAACAGGCATTCCTGGAAAATACCCACCAAAACGTTCGCCGGACTTATCTTTATGTGATTTTTATCTTTGGGGAACTTTAAAACATAAAGTTTATGCAAATGGTCCTCAAAATCTAGACCAACTAAAGGAGAACATTATCAAGCCTATCAGAGTAATCACCAGAGAGGATCTACAGGCAGTATTTGCAATCACTGTTAAAGTGTCCCGAAATACATAGATGTCAATGGGAAGCACTTCCAGCATCTTTTATAACACTACAGGTAATTTAAACAATGTTACAGATAATTTAAACAATAAACGAATGTTCCTCCTCTCTACTACATTTTTCTGGGTTATTTTTAGTGAGCCGCCCTGTATTAGGAACCTAAAAAAATGTCTTAAGACATGCTTACTAATAAGATAATCTACACTGTTCATAGGTTAGACCAAATAAGAACTTAGACATCAAGGCCAAAAAACTAGGAAACTTATAATTATGAACAATGCATTACACACAAGGGATGATGCTTACCGGGCATACGTAAAAAGGAAAGACGGGTAACAGAACTGTTTGTATAGAATACTTTCGATGACACACAAAAAAAAGAATTATTCTTATAGATAATGTAGAACACAGAATGGCTTATCCCCGTAGCAAAACACACTGCAAAAATAAACAAGAAACAAACAGAAGGATTAGACGAGGGACGGAAAATAGGAATCGAAGCAGCTACACGGCGATTCATAAGGATTACAAAAGAAGAGATTTGCGAAAAAAACAGCAAATGCAGATCTATGCAAAAAGAGGTGAAACAATGAACTGCCTAAAATTGAATACAACAAATTAACTCAAAAAGAATATAAAAATAAACACGATAAAGTGGGAAAAGCAATACAGTGGGAACTATGCAAACAAATGCATCTTAAACGCCCAGAAATGTGGTACAAGGTCAAACTGGCAGCAGTACTTGAAAACGGAAATCACAAAATCCTATAGGATATGGATGTACAAACAAATAAACCGATCTATGCAAGAAGGCTGGATGTAACAGTACTTAACAAGAAAGAAAAGTTTTGCCAGATCGTACATTTCGCCGTTTCAGCAGATCACAGGGTTAATATCAGAGAGAGAGAGAGAGAGAGAGAGAGAGAGAGAGAGAGAAACAAATACACGGAACTGGCCAGCGAGTTGAAAGAGATATGGAGGATAAAGAAAGACAAGATAACACCAATAATCGTCGGAGTTCTAGGAACAATCCCGAAAATTGTGAAAAAAAAATTGAGAAATTGGACTCAGCGGATAGCTGAAAAGATATGTAATTGATAACAATAATGAAAACAGCTGAAATATTAAGCGAAACCCTGGAATACAGAGACTAATACACATGAGTAAACAAACGATAACCAATATAAACATAGAAACTTGAACAGAAGTAAAACAAAAAGTAGAGGAACACCACATGGAATTTTAAAAAAACTGACACCATACAATTTTAAGAAAGCTTCCTCCTCCCCACAAAAAAAGAGTAGCGTTGGCATCAACTATAATGGTTGCTCAAAGAGTCGCGAAGAGTCAAGAGGGGTAGAAAGACCAAGGCGAGAAAGCATTAATAACACCTCCATTAGATGCGAATAGAACATGGAAATTGTGGGAGCAAAACTTATTGCTTACTCAAATTCCAGTGGCGGAAAATGTTCGTTGCCAGCGAGAATTCAATAATAAACGGCTGTTGCAATAATGCAAATTCATTTGCAAAGGTAATTGAAAGCCGGGAAGAGTACTGGAAATCTTGCGAGTTTTGTTGTCACTCAACCTCCAGGGGGCACCATTAGTTGTTGTCAGTGCGTAACTTCTGATGATGACATGTGTGAGAACTCCTAGTCAGTAAAATAATGATAAAATGTAGAAGTGAAGGAAGAAGATGAAGAATAATTATTATAATAATGATAATAATATTAACAATATTCGTAATAATGTTGTTAATAATAATAATAATAATAATAATAATAATAATAATAATAACACCAGTAACAAGAACAACAACAACAACACCAGTAACAACAACAACAACAACAACACCAATAACAACAACAACAACAAAAATAATAATAATAATAATAATAATAATAATAATAATAATAATTCCGAAACACTTTGAAAAAAGAATGGGAGAAATTGAAATCAGAGGAATGGCTGGAAGGATACAACGAATAACAAGAATGAAAACAGCTGAAATATTAAGGAAAACCCTTGAATACGGAAACTAATACACATAAGACTCATGCATGGACTACACGAGCTACTGCAGAGACAAAACATGAAGAAGCGTTACAATGAACTAAGAACATTGAAGATACATAGCCATAAGTTCTCTGTCGTGCCCCCCATCCCCTCCTATTACCCAATCACCGCCCCCTCCCCCCAAAAAAGAATGATGCTAAATAGCCGTAAGGGGTCAAGGAGGATGGAAAGACCGAGGAGAGAGTACTGGCCAAACCTTCGCTGGGCAAGTGTGAAGAGAATTAGGACCTTGTGGGGGCTTATTGCCACTATAATTCCAGTGGAGACCAGTGGCCGCTGCTAGCAAGAAATCAATGGTAAGCGGCTGTTGCTAGTGCAAATTCATTTGCACATGATATTAAGAGGTGGAGAGTATTTGAAAACTGGGGAGACTTGTTGTCACCCAGCTTCCAGAGAACACCACAGATTGTTTTCAAGAAGAGATCCTTTACGGCCTGTATGAAAGCGCCTTGTGAGCCAATAATAATTAGCTATAACCACATGGCAAACTTGGGAACACGAATCCAACAAGTCCCAATGCATTAAAGGTATGTAAAGAATTATCTTAAAATTGAACTTTTCGAAATTTATTGATAAGAGTATCACACTTCTACTTTTGAATATTTATTTTCTTATTAGCTTGAAACAATCTTCCCCCCCCCTTATCTTCACATTCTTTGAATTCACGCCATCTTAATCTCACGTCCATGGAGACAGGGATTTCAGAAAGTTAACGTTATCTCGAAAGCTTTTCATATAATGGAAATTAAAGGAAGATGAAAATACGTGTTTCGCGTGACTGAAAAAAATAATCAAATACAGGTAGTAAAATGCTTAGAAGTATAAAATTTTAACAGCAGAAGAAATAGAAAGAAAAATAGATTGGTAATAATTAAATTGTATTAGAGTTTTTAAAAGAATCGACACAAAAACCTATCGAAAACTCATGAATTATCCTTGGGAAATAGTTATTTACTACAATGTAAGCGAACAAATAAAATATGGTTTCCTGGAGTGGAATACATGGGCTTTAACGGAAAAGCGAATACTTTCAAATAACGCGAGAAAAAAATTCCTCCTGTGGAAATCCAGAGAATGAAGACTGACACAGCATATGTACTGAAACTCTGGACACGAATAACAATGAAATATCAGAACACACAAAACGGATTCCAAAGAAAAGTAACAGCATTTATCAGGAAGAAAGAAATAGTGAACGGGAATGGAAACTGATTTAAAATGATTATCAAAAGCAGCAGAAAATCCTGGAAATCTGCAAAGATTTGTTAATCAGTGTCCAGGGAACACCATGTTCTAGTAAGTAACACTAATAATACAAAAGTTTAAAACATTATTTATATCGACTGACATGCATTTGTTAAGCATTATGTCTTAAATGTTTCCCCTACATTAAACGAGTCACTCGGCCTGTATATAAAAACACAATTATTGTAGCCATGTTTATTAGTTTGTTTAAAAAATTTGCGTTTACATTATTTTTCTATTTTTATAGGAAAATGAACTGAGACATCACTATGTACTTGACACGTCAACTTCATTTCCAATATTCGATTTGATTGCTTTCTGTAATTATCATTTAATTGGATTTTGTTTTTATTGATTTACATTAATTTGATTACTTCAATTTATATTTTAAAAATCTTTGTCTAGGTGCTAATATTATCTCTCTTCGATTTCCTGCTTTATAATTAGCAAATTACTTCTTTTTCTTCTGTCGTTTTTCATAAAATATATTACAAAATATGGCGGGTAATTTTCATGTAAATTATTGTAACTTATCTCGGAAATATTTGCTCCTCATATAAGGTGAAAAAAATAACAGGATTTAGTGTCAATATGTACTTGTCTTCCCACGAGATTTAGAGACAAACGCGATTTTTAATATACAAAAAATCTAGCCATCCTCCTCCCTTGCAAAAAAAATGAACGCTGGATTGGAAACAAAAATAACAATGTTTCTAGAAAGCTAAGTGTGATGAAAATAATTTTATTTCTTTTTAGAGTTTATATACATCTGTAAGTAATAGTTTTAATCCGAATGAAAATCGTGAATCCAAAATATCGAAACATTTTGTTTCATCGATTTCGAAAAAATTTGAGCGTAAATCCGATTTTTAAAAAAATGCTTCTTTTAATTTTGTTCTTAGCAAAACAAAGGAAGCAAGCGCAATTTATTTAATTATTAGCGGGAATTATTTCACTGTAGTGACCCTGTTTTTTTTTATTTTATTAAATGACGTTTATATTATGGCTTCAATAAAAGTTAAAAATTAAAAAAAGATAAGAATCATGGTGTAATTATTCTCTAAACAGAAGCATTCATTTCGAAGTCGTCCATGTCTTATCAAAGAAATCACTGTTTATTTTATACACCAGCTACCTCTGTTGGTATGGTGATAAAAATTCTCAAACGCACTTCCAATGTTAGGCTGTATAAGTGCGTTAACTTTACTAAAAACCAGACTGTCCTTTTTAACCTAACATTTTATTATCGATGTTTGCTATTTATCGGATGCATTTCGATATGAAACTTATCAAAAACACTTCAATACACATAAAGTACATTGTGGGAAATTTCAAAAAGGCTGCTCGTCAGTTTTTTAGGACGAACTCAAAATATGAATTTGGATATATATATATATATATATATAATATATATATATATATATATATATATATATATATATTGACATTTATATATCATTTGGCATTTATAGGTGTTAAATTTCCCTCGATTCTCGTGGCAATTTTTTGGTGTCCTAAAATGGAGTCATGTGTGAACTTGTTGCTTGGTTCGAATCTCCTGACTAGTATCAATTGTTATTTCCTGCACTGATAATTTCGAAATCTGTTGGTATGGAAATCATTATTATTATTTACATTTATTAGCCCCTTCAAAAGAATTATAAGTTAAGCACTGTCTTAGATATACACACAGAAATAGTTAACTAGCGTTATACAATGTTTACGATGTCCGCTCGTTTGAACACTCTCGACCTTTTATTGTTGTGCCCGAATTTGTAATTTATACGTGTTAATTTTCTCTTAATTCCGGTGGCAATTGTTACTGGTACGGAGTTAACTTTTTGGCAAAATGTTTGTAAAGCTTATTTTGTAGCTGTGTTCTTATCTCGCGACCAGTAGAAAATGTCTGCACTAATGATTACGAAAACATGAAACTCTAGTGTCTGTCTATATGAATTTTATTATTATTATTAATATTATTATTATTATTATTATTATTATTATTATTGAATCACATCTAGCTTTCACACAAATCATCAAAGATGTGATTGAAAACCTGTGGTGTTCCCTGGAAGCTAAGTGACAACAAGTCTCCCCAGATGCCTAGCACTCTCCACCTCCTTCGATAGCATTTGCAAATACATGTGTGCTATCGCAACAGACTCTCTCCATTGATTTCTCGCTGGCAGCGGACATTGGTATGTAATGGAATTTGAGTGGCACTAAGCCTCCCCAAAATCCCAGTCCTCTTTGCGCTTGTCCAGTGGAGGTCTGGTCACCGCTATCTCCTCGGTCTTTCCCTTCTCCTTGACCCTTTTCGACTATTTGGGTTCACACTGGGGGTGGGGGTGGGGTGATGGGACAATGGGAGGGGGTTGTGGTAGGGATGTACCTATTTACAATGCCTCCCCACAGGACAGAGTTAGACACCAGGGTCGTTTTTTAACGTGGAGAAAAGGTACAAAAATAAAATAAAATTGCCTCAGTCGTGAAGGACTGCTCCTCCACCGAAAGAGAACAAGAAATGGAAGTGGGGATGTAGAACTTGTTGACATGCAGCTTCAGTGTTCTTCATCCTCTGAAACGCTTCTTCATGTTTTGCCTCTGCAGTAGTTTGTCTGGTTCACGCATGTGGTTCGTGTGCATTATTCTCCGCATTCAAGGGGTTTCCTTAATATTTCAGCCGTTTTCCTTATCGGGAGTCGTCGTATCTTTGCAGCCATTCTTCTGATTTCAACTTCTCCTATCCTTATTTCAAAGTTTTACGGGAGTGTACTTAGTGCTCCTACTATTATAGGTATTATTTTGATTTTCATCATCCAAATCCCTTTTAACTCTCTGGCTAGCTCTGTGTATTTGCTCCGTTTTTCCTTTTCTTTCATATTCACCCTGTGAGCAGCTGAGACAGCAAAATCTACGATTTGACAGGATTGTTTTTTTTCTTAATAATTTTTTTTTTAATAATAATAATAATAATAATAATAATAATCATCATCATCATCATTATTATTATTATTATTATTATTATTATTATTATTATTAACAACTCCTTTCAGTTGAGTAGTACCTGGGAAATTAAAAAACATCAGTCAACTAGCGTTATCCAACGTTTACAGTTTACGATCGTTTGAACTCTCTCGACTATTGACCGCTGTGCCTGCATTTCTAACTTATAGGTGTTAAATTTCCATTAAATCCCGTGGCAGTTGTTAGCGGTAAGAAGTTAACGTCTTAGCAAATGAACTTAAAGAAAACTTTGTAGCTAGATTCAAATCTTCGGACCAGTGGGAAATATCACTTCCTGCATTGGTGATTATGAAAGCATGAGGCACTAGTCTATGTCTGTATAAAATAATTATTGTTTATAATATATATATATATATATATATATATATATATACATATATATATATACGTCAAATTATAAAATATATTTAAATAATATAAGCAATTCTTACTAATTGGCACGATTAATTAAGCTCAATGAAAACGCTTTAACATTTTCAGAGCATTATATATATATATAAATTATTAGTTTATATTCTAAATCCAAAAAATATATATGTTTATGAGATGTTCCTAATGCCGAGCAACACCAGATCACTTAGCTGAAGGCGTTGCCATTGTCTTATTTCGCTTAGACACGTGGGCAAACGGAGCCTGTAGAAACTGTAAACCAGGCGATCCAATATCGCCAAACAATTTAACCCGTTTGATTTAATGCGTGGACAGGGGCGTGTGCTGAGATTCACCGACACGTGTTGGATAAATTATTTCTGAAACGATAGTGAATGTGAAAAGGAATCGTTTCACCGAGGTAAGGTGAAAAAAGCAGCGGAAATTGATCGCGTTGAAACGCGTAATGGTTGGCAGACAGAAAAAGGCAAAAGTGAAAAACATAACATGGGCGTTTTGAATTGAATTATCTATCTGGACAAATTTATGGATAATTAACTTTCCGGCATTTGTACTAAGATGGTACAAGTTTAGAGTTAATAACTAGCGGAGGTAACGGAGAGAAAGGAGAAGATATTTTATTCCAAACGGAGATAAAATTATGAACTTTGTGCAGTTCTAGTGGAAAGTATGCTACTCGTTTCAGAAATGTGCAACAAGCCGCGATATGAGATCGTACTGATTTTGTAAGCCGTGGATTTTATTTATTCTTTTAAGCCGTGGATTCGTTGATTCAACTTAACCAAATAAGGCACAAGACCTCGAGATTTGCGAGTCGTGTGTTTCCTTTGTTCGTAAGAAAAAGAGCAAAAAATTGATTTCTGAAAAAGAGAAAACGTCATGGCATGAGGTCATAATGTATGAGTTGATATTTCTCACGTATATTCAACCCAGTGGAAAGGTTGATGTTGCAATGTGAGAGTGTTTAAAGTTGGAATGTTCTACTTATCGACACTGGCGATAGAAACTGACCAATCAAATGGAGCCACGTTCTGCTAGCAACTAATCAGAAACTAGCATTGCTCCATAAAAAAATATTGAATCTTTTAGCATTCCGCACATAATTTCTCGTGTCTATTCAAAGTTCGAGGCTTATGCAGAATAGCTACCCACCGAAAACTCTTCATATCCAAGACTTTTACAGAATAGCTATCTATCGGAAACTGTTCTGAAATTAAACATGGCTTTCAATTCAAGAGTTGAGGAAGAATTTATTTTTATTCTCTTTTTCTCTTAATGTTCTCTCCTTTTAAATATCTAATGTGGCCTTTTAATGGCTGCCGGCTCGATATTAAACGACTTTGGAATTGCGTCTTTACGCGCATTCGGTCGGCTTGGAGTTTGTTTGACTTTCACCTTTATATTCCGGCTCACTGGAATTATTTGACAGTCAGCTTTCAATGCCCTTTGGGTTTTTAACCTCGACGCGCTACTCTGCTATTAAGAACTTTAACAGACTTTCATTTTTCGTCTTTACTATCCTTTTTAGTTCCGTATTTAGTTTAGTATCAACCCATATCCAGCTGGGTACCATATGAAAATTTCCCCCAAATGTTTTCGTTTGGCGGGATAGAGTTAAGTGACACATTTTCAAGCCGGAACGGAGGGTACCTACGTAAAACTCTTCATGCGTGGATTGAAGATAACAAGAGCGCTCTATGCAGGATGAGAAATGTAAGGTTAATATTTTTCACAATATTTTTTTTATTTGTCTTACACGTATTTCGTTGAACCGTGTACGAACACCAAGCTCCTCATCAGAAAAAGTTAATATTTTTCTCGCCAAACATTTTCAATTTTTTTCGGAGTGAAGAGGACCAAAGCTGGTGAAAATGAATGGAAATTGTTAGGAGCCCTGTGATTCATAAAAAAGAACATTATTTGACTGTCAGCTTTCAATGCTCTTTTGATTTTGAACTTCGCCGTGCTACCCTAGTATTGAGAATGTTAAGAGACTTTCATTTTTTCGTCTTGACTATCCTTTTTAGTTCCGTTGATTTTATACAAATAAAAATAACAAAGAAATGAATCTGTGCCTAAATCAAAACGTGGATTCCATGAACAAAGTTTCTTTCTTAGAACTGCACGCCTGTGGAACTCTGTTCCGTCTGCCTACTTTCCACCTGACTACAACTTGGATGTCTTCAAGTCCAACGTAAACAAATTCCTAATGAACCGCCCCCTTAAGTAAACACTTCATCAAATCTCCACACTAACGTGCTGTACTTGCAATAACCCTTATCCCTGAGTGGCTTCCGGGCCTTGATAAGTGGTGACCACCGTGTAAAAAAAAAAATTTAATTGCCGGATTTTTAACTTTATTTAGATTTTCGCATTTGTTGAACATTAATGCTTGTTGCTAACCTGCTAAACTAACCTGCCAATCTCCTATCAGCTCATACCCAGCTCGATACCATAAGAATTTTTTTTTCCTTTGCCGGGATAGAGTTGGTTGATACGTTTCCAATGGTGGATTTCCCCGCCCTTGACTAAGGCGGAACGGAGCGGATCTGCGTAAAAGTCTTCATGCGTGGATTAAACATAACAAGAGCGTGCTATACAAGATTAGAAATGTAAGATTTATATTTTTTTCACGATATTTTTTATTTTGTCTTACACGTGTTTTGTTGAACCGCGTACGAACACCAAACAACTCATCAGAAACAGTTATTTTTTTTTCTCGGAAAAGCCAAACATTTTCAATTTTTTTTTTCGGAGTAAAGAGGAACAAAGTTGGTGAAAATAAATGGAAATTGTTAGGAGCCAAATGATTCATAAAAAAAACTTACTTATTCAAGATATAATGGGGCTGTAACAAAAAAGAAGACTGGAGTATTTTATAGTCATACGGGAATGTTTTAGCGTTTTCAGTAAAATGTTTAATCTTTTATAATTATAGCAATGCTTTCGGGTTTCAGTTTAAAGTTTAGGAAGAAAACTGTCTAGAATTAGGGAGATATTGTTTGCTTAAAGTATTCTAAATAAAAAGCTCAGAATAAATTTGACCGTCAAAATTTTTCCTAATTGAGAGAATACGAAACCAAATAGAATATAGCAAAGTGTCATGCTTCATTTTCTATAACTGCAACTGTGCTTGCTGTTTTTTTTTTATTTTTTTTAGTTTCAAAACTAAAAGTAAAATGAAAAGTGTTTAAGATATCAGGGATATGTTGCATAAAAGATTGTTTATACAGAGTTATATTTATCAAATTAAATTTGCCGTCAAACCATTTCATAATATAGGAAATTCGAAACTAATCTCTGTCATAAGTTTCAATCAATTTTGCAGCACCCATTAACAACTCAGGGATTCTGCGATCACTTACGTAATACACGAAAAATAGATTCTAAAATAAAACTGGTCTATGAATGCATATGGTTCAAATATTATTAGTAACTTTATTTATTAGTTGATTAGTTCTAAGCAGACACAAATCAGTTCACAAATTTATGAATAGTCTCTGGTAAAGTCAACCTGTTTTACGAACATTTAGTTGTAAGAGCTAATCACAACTGTCCAGACTCACACCCCTTAGATCCAATATTTTAAATTCAAGTTATCATCTAATTACTTCCAGTGTTTATTGGTCAAAATAAGTATAGATCTAGTACGTTTTAGGTACTCTTGCAGTATTTGCCTACGAATTTCCGGGAATTCTCGTCAAACATGGAACGGACGCGACTGGCAATCATCGGATTAAGCCGGGCGCTGTAACAGACACAGACTTATTTCAAAACAAACAAAATCAGAAAAAGAAAAACGAATGCGATAAATCAAAAATAGCAAAAACCTTCCGTAAAGTGCTTGAATATAATTTATTTCTATTTTAAGATTTTTGTTGTTTTTTTTTTTTTGGTTTTTTTTTTGCAAATTATTTATCACCGAAAGTTTTTTTTTCTTTTTTGGCGGATGTTGGCGAGATTTTCCACTCCCGTCTAAATTATATCATTTTCACCTTTTTTAAACTATTTTTTCCTGTTAATATCATCGATTACAGATTACGTTCCAGATTATAAAAAGAAATTGAAAAACAAATAATTTTTTAACCTTTCACGTGGGGGTTCAGTTTTCAATTATAACGTTGTACTAAATTAAACACGAAATTTATGGCCACGATGAAAAAATGCCAACTCTCTCATGCGACAGGAAGTTAGGTGTTACATTCTTGGATTAGTGGCTATTTCAAATAATTTTATTTATTTTTAATCATTTATTTTATTTATTATTATTTTTTAATAATTTCTCTTTGGTAATGTAATTTCCAAGCGAGACGAGATTCCTTCAAACGAGAAGGTATTCTTTCAAGCGAGACGACGTAATAGATAGATAGATAGATAGATAGATAGATAGCTGAGAGAAAGAGAGGGGTGTAGATACATAGAGGAGGAGGGAAGGAAGGAGTAAAGAAATCTTCTCTTTTTAACCCCTCCGTTCTAATCCTTGACTTCTGATTACATACCATTTTTTCATTGTGGCCACAAATTTCGGTCGACTGTTAACGGGCCATTGACACCAAAGAGGGAGGAGATGGGGAAGAGGAAATGAAAGGATGCTCCCCAACCGGCTAAATGAAAAAAAAATTAGTTTCAATCTCGCCAAAAAGATAATGTCAGGCAGGGGAGTGAATTTATGCATTTTAGAAAAAGAAATGAAACACCGGAGCAGACAATCTCATATAAAACAAATGAGGTGCAAGAATTGTAAACACCCGTCTAGCTGAATCCACTGTCAAAAAATTCCCCTACTCTATATATGTGCCTAAATCAAAACGTGGATTCCATGAACAAAGCTTCTTTCTTAGAACTGCACGCCTGGGGAACTCTGTTCCGTCTGCCTGCTTCCCACCGAACTACAACTTGGATGTCTTCAAGTCCAATGTTAACAAATTCCTAATGAACCGCCCCCTTAAGTAAACACTTCATCAAATCTCCACACTAACGTACTGTACTTGCAATAACCCTTATCCCTGAGTGGCTTCCGGGCCTTGATAAGTGGTGATCACCGTGTAAAAAAAAAATGATTACTGAAACGAAGAGCCCCAAGCGCTAAGCTATTGAATTTAAAAAATAAATAAATAAACAGGCAAAATGCCCCCCTAACATCACACAAAAAAATAATAAAAACATTACATTTAAAAAAATAACATTTGAACAACGCTCGGCTTAAATCGATGATTGCCGATCACGCCCGATCTATGCTTGGGAATTCCTGAGAATCCGGCTCAAATTCTGCAAGAGTATTACATTCAATTGTTTTTCTGAGCATTTTACAGTCAACGGAGAAAAATAGTTCAAAGACCCTAGTGTTTTTATGTGGTATGTTGAATATAATAAACTAGTTATGACCCAAGTTTCATTTCATTCAGACAAAACACTAAGAAACGGGGCTCAATTAGAATTCGGGCCCGTTTTTTGGGGTCACCCTGTATATCAATATCAATAAATTTTTGTTTGAGTAGATAAAAGATCATCTAAATTTCAAACTTAAAAACCGCAAGAACTTTCTTGCCAACATGATATTATTACAAAGCTAATTCTTTATTGGATATTTACGTATACGCAGATACAGCACTGATTTCAACAGTTAAAGAAAAATGATTTGAGTGCTATCCACTGCAATCGAAACTAAAACATTTAGCGCTCCAACCGTGTGTTCCCTACAGTTTAAGTTATCGATAGAAAGATCAGAATAATTTCAAATTAACCTACTTCAAGCTATGAATAAAATTGTGCATGCGCAAAAGTAACAGACATATGTCGGTATCTTGATATGAACATTTTGCATTTCAACTTGCCGACATACATCTGTACGCATTATTCATTCATCCAAACAAAGATTTTAACATTATAAACGATCCTTGGTGTATAATTACTATTTTCAGTTAATTTCAGTGTTATATAACCAGTAGTTTAAAAGTTTATCTGTTAGATATTTGCATGCACACACATGCACACACATACATACATCTACTGTTTTATTTATTAAAATTTTGTGCAACAATTGGTTACGGGTAAATGTTTTTCACCGATATGTACTAATTTTTTGTCAAGTTCAGATTTAAGCATGTAATTACAGAGCGCTGTATACCAGATTACGTTTATTTTTGTTATATTCTGAATTTTTTATTATTTTTTTTACGTGTACCGTTGCTTATATTTATTTTAGATATTGTGGTCGCCATTATTTTTAGAGTTGTGTGAATATGGTGTTTGACTTTTCAATATATTTTCGTTACAATACTTATTACTAGTCCTACATACAATAAAATCAAGTATCTGTTTTATGAGTGATGGGGATGTTGGATTTGGGTTTACATATTTTGGATTTCTGTTATCCTTTTAATATGGCTCGTAAGGTTATTCATTTAAGTTTAAAGTGAGATCTAAAAAGTGAGTTATTTTTATAGTAGGTCTACTTTGTTAAGTTTACGTTTTTCTTTTATGTATGTCCTATCAGGAAAACCTGACGTTGTCCGGTATTGAATAATCAACGAATATCTCACACTCCTATATTTTTATTGTCACCGAAATTCGAGAAATCGCCCCGGAGGAAGCTTCACATGCCTCCATGCTAAAATATATCTTATTCTACATTGCACTCTAGAGAACCTACTATTTCTTTTATAAAATTATTTTATATAAACTTTTTCTTCCAGTTAACGAAAAAACATTAAGAAATTTACATGCGGTGTTTGAACCTACAGACCAAGCCATGTAAAAATAAACAAAAAAAAACACGTAAATATTCAACTCTTATAAAATTCTTTGCAGTAAATGAAAAAAAATTAAGATATTTACGTGCGGAGTTTGAACTTACCTACAGACCATGTCATGCAAAAACAAAAAAAAATCACGCTAACAGCTTACCCACAGTAGAATTTTCACGGCCTGCTGTTCTATAATTGTTGCTAAACGACAGCATGGAAAAATGACTTTACTGATGATAGATAAATAAAAATATGTGTTTCGATTATGAATTATCGGTAATTATCGGGGGTATTTGGAGATAAAACTTAACTAAGATCACTCTTAGACTTATACACTAAAGTTCTGTAAATTTTAAAGGAAATCTGTTCAGCCGTTTCGGAGTCTTTAAGGAACGAACTCACACACACACACAGACAAAGTTGCATTTATATAATTGTAGACATAATTTGTCTGTAGTTTTCTCCCTTGTTGTAATCCTTTATCATAACTAATCCATCATCTCTATATATCTTGATATCTGTATTATCAAATACATTTTTGATTGTATATTGAACACTGTGGAAGTAAATACTGGATATATATATATATATATATATATATATATATATATATATATATATATATATATGATGTGTGTGTACATATACTACAGGAAATACATTGTATACTCAATGTAAATGTACTAGCCGAACCTAAACCTTGCTAAATATCAATAAAACAGAAAGTGTCTGTTTTTTTTTTCTGAATCTATCATTTAAAGTTGTTTTAGGCGTTTCTCTTAAGTAAGATACGACCACGTAGAAAATGTGGACAATTTAATGAAGAAGTGCGTGTGTTACAAGTAGAATAAAAACGCAGATAGAGGAATGTAATCGACCAGTTGCAAACGAAAAGCGATGAAAAACATACAAGGATTCTTTCAAAGATAATTAAATGGCAAACTTGTTTCGGGCAAGTGATCAAAGACACAAACCTTCCCAATTGACGCTTTTATTTTTAATTGTATAGAAAAACGAAAAGTGTCTTTCGTTATCACTTTATCTTGTTCTTCGCAGTTGCCTCCCTTTCTTTCCATGGGCTGAGTACGAAATCGGTTTTGGAATCTAGTGGGAGATTATCTAATCTGTTCTCTCGAGCTGATTCATCATGATAGAGATGCTGCTAGGCTTTTCCGACTCCATTGTTATCTCCGTGAAAAATACCAGGCTAAGCTCCAATCTTTGATTCTTTCCCATGAAATGTTTGCAGCACAAAGTCATCATTTAAATATAGATTAAAAGCATTCGAGTTGTGTATTAGTTAACTAAAATGGGGTAGATTTTTCACGTATAATTTGCTTGTTTATAATAAGCCAACACCTTATCAGTGCAAAGTGAATCCCGTACTTTGAACAAAATGAACACTCAAATAAAGCAAAATTCCTCAGAGGCGAGTTGAACCAGAGTCCTCCGGAAGCGGGAGTTTCTAGGGAATATCAAATGAACAAGCGGTCCCCATACACATATATCCCAGGCAGGGGAAATGATAATGTTTAATTGATGCAGTTATTACAGGTAGGTGCCGACGTCTTCCTACATACAGCGCCTGGTATTCCAAAATTGTCACCCATTGTGACAAGGCTCAACATTGCTCAACGTCACTGATCTAACAAGAACCGGTGTTTCGACGTGATAATGCCGCATACCTTGATCGTATTATTTTAAGGGGGGGTAAGATTTTTCACAGCTGATGTTTATATTTATGAATGAGCTACCTGTCATTTTACATAATAAACAATTCAGTGCAGTAAAATATTTGAAAAACCCAAACCAAAGGTATTAATCGGTTAGTTTATATACAGTTAAATCATTTTATTTTATAAACTTAGATGCCATTCCAAGAAGTCACTAATAATTTATTTTTAGATTTTACTAAAAAAAGAAAAAATTTCATAGAACATGGTTGTTTTCAAATCAACTATCTTCAAATACTTTTCATAAACCGTCCTTTTCAATCATCTGTTATATACTTCATCATTAAACCGACAATCAATACGTTTCATTTACAGTTTTTCACGATACGACGAAATCAAAGTGCAGGCATGTGGATAGTTTGCAGTTAACTACCTTCTCAACACTGTCATGTTTTCCCAATTTCGTCGCTTATTACGGCTCAAAAACTACTTGAGAGGGTTAATTAGCTTTGGTTTACGACGAACAACACATTGGAAGGATTAAATGGGCGGAAATTATTACATGGACGCCAGACAAGAATTTGTTAGGGTTGGACTTGAATACTACTATGTTTTTTTTAGCTGGGAAGCAACAAGGTAGAATAGTATTCCAAAGATGAAGATGTTTTTTATTTCTTTTGTGCTATGTGGTTTGTGTTGTGTTTTATTTCTCTTGTGTTGGTGTTTTGTGTTATGTAATTTACTGTTTCATTATTATTATTATTGTTGTTGTTGTTGTTGTTGTTATTATATAAATATTAATGTACTTATCCGACGTCCGGTGTCAGAAAAAAACATCATCATCGTAAACATTAATTAATGGGACATAAATTACCCCCTTTATAGTCGCTCTTTATTAGTTAAATATCATTAGCACCATTTCTTCTCCAAAAATCTTAAAAAGGAAAAAAAAACATGGTCGTCTATTTACGGTTTCAAATGTTATTTACTGATAAAAAAGTCATGTTGAGAGGAGTGTGTACGTTTATTTTTACAATAGATTCTTTCCAAAATTCAAAAACTGTGCAAGTGAATTGACATCTCTTCCTTTTTAATATATATTAAAATTATTCAGAAAAAAAACAATGTGTTGTATGTTGAATTTTTATTAAAAAATGTAGATTTTTTTCAAATTAATTCTTTAGCTTTAAAAGATTTTTTTAATACTAAAATTGTTTTAAATTTATCGTCATTTCTTTTATTTTATTTTTTATTCTTCTTATTTATAATAAAGGATGTGACAACAGAATATTCTTTTCATTCTTTTGACGCTCGTGTATATATCCGACACAGTTAAATACACTTAATCAATCGAGAACCACATCCATCTATATAAAATCAAATATTAACGGATGCATACTCAAGAGTCAAAACAATGAAAAGAATATGCTATGGTCACAGTCCTATTTATAATGTGTTTGAAAAATGTTCAACTACCGTGGAATTTTCACGGGTTCTGCTAGTAATTATTATTATTATTATTATTATTAATAATAATAATAATAATAATAATAATAATAATAATAATAATAATAATAATAGTAATACTAATTGTGTTAAGGAACAGTCGCCTGTTCTTGTAAGTAAGTAAAAATGAGATAGGATAGTCGAGAATTTGAACCTGGGATGCTAGGTTTGGAATTAAGAATTCCGATCATAAGTTTAAAATAAATAATACAGATATGTTATTGAAAAGGAATGTGTTGTCAGTAATATCATTGAAAAATGAATTTGATGATTCAATTCTGTTTATGAAAATGAAATGAAATTAAAATAAGGAATTTTAAACAAAAATGATAAATATATTTGTAAAATAGGTTAGTCGGAAATGAAGTTAAGGAATTTTTCTTTGCAAGCATGTGTGGTCGATGCATGTGTTTTGGGCATGTTTTAGACAACGTGAGGCATATCAGGCCACGGGGCCGATATGCACGTTGTTTGGTCATGCAATGACGTCACGAGTAAGGGATGAGTTCTCAATATAGTTAGAGCTTTAGAGTCAGTCAGAGAGAAGTCAGTGCCGGGACAGGGTCGGAGAGGCAGAGCTGCCATCCGCCTTGGAAGCGAAGTTTAGAAGAAGCAAATAATGTAGAAACTTTGAATTCCTTGATGCGAAGCCATTGACCGGTCGAATGGAATAAACGAACATCATCATATTTTTGTAACTGTCGTCTTCGTGTTATGTCATTCAACAACAAAGGTATTGTGAAACTGTATTTTAAGAACTTTGTGTATAACCTCATCTAAGTATGGGTCTTTATCATTAAAGAATGTGCCTTTCTCTCTCAGTATCAAGAAATAATGAATGGTCCTTCATTATGATAAAGGACTAAGAATCATCATCTCGAAAAAATACGTGTTAAGAAAATATATGTGCTAAAGAAAGATAATGTTTATAGAAACACTCCCAGAACTGTCAAAGAGTATAAATGTCAATCTATCTATCTATCTATCTTGTCTATCTATATATCTAATCACCACACAATGTCTATTACATGTCAACGTCAGTATTAAATGCACCCTCTTTATATGTATATATATACGATAAACCCTGTCTCTATCTCACTAATATGAACACTTAAGAACACCTAGCACATAACAATTGTAGTAATTATCGTTTCTTCCATGTCTGTCGTTTGATTATATAGGACATCTAACTCTTTGGTAGCGTTTAAAGCGGTAGTTCTATCATCAGTTGTGTGACGTCGGGATTACTGTAGTTCCATGCTGCGCATGGACGGGATCCTGCATCCATCTTGTCGATTCCGATATAAAATCTATCTAAGAAGACTCTCACACACACGAAGTGCATTTGTGTAAAATTAAAAAAAAAAAAATTGACCAAGTCATTTCGGCGTGCAAAAGGAACTCACTCACACACACACACACACACACACACACACACAGATACAATGTATTTTATATATATATATATATATATATATATATATATATATATATATATATATATATATATATATATATATATATATATATATATAAAGATATTTAATGGGTGCATAATAAGATCAAGTTTTAGCATTTTTAATATAAGTACATCTTTAGCTGGGTTAATTTGAAACCAAAACTTCGCGTTATTATGAAAAAACTGTTCTATCAAAGTATATTGAAATTATGGGCAAGGACTTGGTACTAACACAAAATACTACTGTCCAATTTTGTAATAGTATTTTAAGTTGAATTCAGGTTTAGCGGTATCTTTTGTTTATTAAATTGTTAGCTTAAAGTACACTGTGGTACAAGACGCCCACCTCCTCATGTTAAGAATGGGTTTCTAAAACATGGCAATATTTCTGCAGTGTTAGTATTATACATAAATCGCAATGATTTACTTATGCCAGAAACGTGTCTCCGCGCATCTTCCACGACTCAAGTGGATGTGAGCTACCATACGATCAGGAACTATGATGCATCACGCGCTGCCTTAAACGGTTAGGTTTTCTAGTGGCTGATCCAAAATCCTGGCAACGTGTTCCTAATGCAACGAAACAGATTGTAAAAGACATATTACAGCCTAAATTGTCTCAGGTACAGATTCTCATTGTTTCCACGAAGCCCTCTACGCAGAGGTACTGTAAAGAGGAGGTCACGAGGCATGGCGTAGGTGGCGGGCAAGATGTTAAACGCGATTCTGAGGTGTACACGTAGAGGCCAAAGAAGCGCACCAAGAAAGTATATTTTCCTTTAAAAAAGTAAAGAGCATCGCCTAAGAAAGCGCATAATCGATAGTAGATAACAGGCGAAACTTAAAGAACCGTTTAAAGATTAACAACAAAAGAAAAGATATGCACAGCGGTGAGATAGAAATCTAAGGTTCGAAGCTATAAATCAATTATACACAACTTGTTTACACTGTTGCAAAGTTTATGGGCAGAAGCCTGCACGCCAAGGTCAAAAATCGGCAAGATGGCGCACAAATTCATAAAAAGACTAAAAATAAAATAGACAATAAAGAATTTAGCGGAGCCAGTGTATTTTAACGAGTAAATTTGAATAAGATATACTACAATTTACGTGACAAGACATTATTCTGTTGTCGGTGAAACATCCACCAATTTATTTATACAAAAAGTTTTTAAAGCACCTGGTGTTCTATAATAATTAGTTATGCATTGAACACTCTTTCTTATCTTGACAGAGAACAGTCGACCTAAAATAATCAGGTAAATGGTAATTTCTCCTCTTCCATTCAGTTTCTTTCTTTTAGTAAAGAAGTAACTACCTATCAAGGATCGAAGACCACGCGAGGATAAGGATTAAAAAGTATACGACAGTCATCAGGACTACAGCGTAGTAATTGTTAGTAGTGGGATTAGTGTATAATTCGGTTATTTAAGGAAAGAACTTGTTTACCTTGGAATTCAAGACGACCATATTGTAGTCAGTTGGAAAACATGCCAGTGGAATAGAATTTCACAGGCGGGTAGTTCTAGGTAAGAAGCTTGTTTGTGGAATCCACGGTTAGATTTAGGCACACAAAGAGAGTGGGGGAAATTGTTGGTAGTGGCTGTAGATAGACGAGTGTTTGGGGAAATTTTGACAAGGGGAAACATAGATTTGAGCTCATAAAACAGTCGCTATGGAAATAACAGAAGAAAAAAAACATTGCTAGTATTTCCATGCCCTGTCGTTGTTATCATGAAAAATGCTCGACTGAGCCCCAATCACTGTTTCCTGTTTTGCAGAGGGAATTAGTTTTACAACCATATCTAAAAAAAAAAAAGTCTTACCTTCTTCGGTTTTTAGCTCTAGACAGAGTTTTCAGCGACAAAACTTAATTATAAACACATCTTCTCGTTCTGTCGGATATCTAGACCGTGTGTTGAGGAAAATCATTTTTGACAAGCATGCACCAGTAAGAACAGCAAAATAATTATCAAATGTACCAAAATGTTAATCGAATAAAATCATAAACGGAACAGACCCCATCCATGAGAAAGTTGAAATTGTCAGAAAGAAATAAAAAAAAATATTATTATTTATATTACCAAGTAGTATCCGCTTTGATTGTAAGGCACCTGCCTGTGTCGTATCGCCACGTTTTACTTGCTTTATGCACTTGTACCACATTAAATATATATCACCGATCAAGTCAATTAGCAGCAAAATCATTCGTTTTCACCCTCAACGTAACCAAGCCTAACATGCCCGACTAGCATCAAAATCGACTCTTCTTGGAAGAGATCTCTAGATGCTGGATGATTTTTTACTTGGGAAGTTTGCCTTTGGGATTTATTTCCTTCTCGCTGTTATCCAGACCGAACAAATATGCAGAAATTTGAATGTAATGCGGGAACAACTTTCTGATTAAAATTCCACTCATGTTGTACCACCATATAAATCTGGGCTCTATCACAGTAGCCTCGTAGATTTTGAGTGGTAATATGTTTTGCTTGAGGTGAAAAAAAAAACAACTAAAAAGCATACTTTACTAAAATAATAATTTGAAAGAAAAAAAAAAGAAATAAATAAAAAGACTGCCGAGCAATTTCAGATAAGTAGTGCTCGTTGCAAATTAAAAAAAAAAAAATAAAACCCTGTCGTGTCTAAACCGAATAAAGCGGGCAAAGCACCGAGAAAGATAAAAAAAAAAACAGCATATGCAGATAATAAACGGAGAAGTAAAAGTACAAAAGAAGAAGATGAAACAATGAAAAGAAGAGACGGAAAGTAAACATTACGAACAGGACACGTTCTTGCCACGACACTCGTTCAACTAGAAAGATGCGGCTCTTTTTGTTGTTCACGTTGATTATGTTGTGTTCATTGCCGTTATAATCGTTGAAAGAGGAGAACCTCGTCGGAAATACTGGGGAAATTAGTGAAAGAAAAACTAAACAAATCCAATAAATCTACAGAGAGAAAATTGCTTCGATGTTGAAAAACGACGCTCAATTTCTGCCGAGGCAAATCGCAATAACATCGTTCTGAATTGGGGCCATTATATCAATATATAAGTAAATAATGCGTCAAGTTTTATTTATCATGTACACGAAAACGTTGGCTATATATATATATATATATATATATATATATATATATATATATATATATATATATATATATACGTGTGTGGGGGGGTGCATGTATATATATATATATATATATATATATAGTAAAAAATAATTATATATATATATATATATATATATATATATATATATATATACTAGCAGGACACTCCGCGTTGCTCGGCGTTTCCCGGTCGTAAAATACGTTTAAATAAGATATTTTAATTCACACAGATTACATATTAAATATTATACAGCCCATTCTCTATTGATTATTATATCTTACCCAATATATATTACTGATTTTAAAATTGAAAAAAAGTGACCTATGTGCTATCAGCTAGAATCGAAAGTAAAACATTTAGCTTTGCAGCATTAGTTGTTACTGTTTGAGCTATCATCAGGCAGATAAGAATTAAGTACAAGTAAACCGACTTTAACATATAAACGTATAATTGCGCATGCGTCCAAGAGCACTTTAAGACGACTTGTGCCTTCCAAGTTCAAATGTTATTTCCATGTTGAAGCCTTAGCCGTTATTTTTACCGGCTAATGAACTTTAACAGAACGGACCACAAAAATGCAATCATCTGACCTTGTGTCTCGTAAGTGATATAGTTTGAAAAAATGGAGACTACACACACACACATAATGAGTTTTATAAATTAGATTGCATTTATATATGCTAACAGGTCCCGTGTCTCGGCGTTGCCCGAACAGAAAGTAAATGTATGATTTCATTATAAAAACAATCGTAAAATATTTTAGGTTTATAAATGGGGGATCACTGTGTGCGGATTTAGTTATATTTGTTTCTATTCTTTTACACAATACTGACAGAAGTAAACCAACTTTGCAAGCTATAAGTTTGATTAAGGTTAGGTTAGAGCTAGTTTCGATTTATGTTAGGGTCAGTTTAATTTTAGCTTACTTTAGGGTAAATATGAAAAAAAGAAACTTCGGTCCATGTTGTGCAGATTGTTTGGTAAACTTTGTTAAGGGTCTTCATCGCTACTTTTACTTAGCCAAACACGGGTATTTTCTATCATGTTTTTGTCAAGTGGTCGCAAATATCAGACTCGAGAAAACATTCCTTATTTTACATCATATTACTAACAAAAATTTGTAAATAACATCAATATTTAAAAAATACTTACTCCACTTCATAAAAGTATATTTTGTTAATTGTAACGACTACTTTTTTTTGTTTTTTATATACATTCTTATCACGTCACGAAGTTCTCGCATTTTATTTTTTTAAAGTTTTTTTTTTATTTTTTAAATAATGAACTTCTATATTAATTCTTGAAAGTTGCCATCGTAAGAAAAACTTGTAATAAAGACTTGTAATAAAGACGAAAAGTTGATGAATATATAAACATTTTTGTATCATATACATGTGTGTTCTGTACGAACGTACAAAGTTCTTTGTGGATATATGCGCATGAGTAAGTTCGTAAATAGTAGAGTTTACTAGAAGCTATGACAATCAGTTTTAGATTATTAAATCAATATAGATTAAATTAAATCTCTTATACCTGACACGCTGTTCAACGTTATATGCATTATTTGCTAGGTGTATAGAACAGAACGTGTTCTAAAAAATCACGTTTATTAAAAACAAATGTTCGTACATGGATCTATATTGAACCGAACATTTTACGCATGTCAACATAAACATATGTACGCAAGTAAATAAGCATATGTGGGGCCCGTCATAAGAAGCTATATGATTTTATTACAACATAATACATACTACATGAAAGAAAGAAATAACTATAAGGAAACAACAAAGATTTTCAACATCGTTTATCAAAACACTCGTTAAGGCCCCGGGAGCTCTCCATGGGGTTCAATTAACTTTGCTAATCTTTCAGCAACCGAACGGCATACTTTGGTGGAAAATACAACCGGCACTTGGGCAATGGCATCTCGAATGTGTTATAATATAAGCTAAAGGAAATATCCCATTTCTAATGACGTGCAAGATCGAAGCAATATTTAAGCATCCAAATAAATTAAAACAAGAGTATATATTTATATATATATATATATATATATATATATATAAATTGAAACAAGAGAATATATATATATATAAATTAAAACAAGAGAATATATATATATATAAATTAAAATAAGAGAATATATATATATATATATATATATATATATATATATATATATATATATATAATGAAATAAGAATTACAGTTAAGTTTACCAAAATGATCCTAGATGGCAAAACTAAAGTAAATTATAAATATTAAAGAATTAATATTTATACAGTAATCTCAACCAGATGTACAAGATCGATAAAACCAAATAGGAGATAGAGCTTATAATATTATTGAATTAAGCCTCGCCCCGACAGTCGAGTTTTACATTTATTCCATGTGTGTGTTTTTACGCACATTTTATCTTTCTTTTAATAATATTATTGGAATTCATTTCCATTTCCTTGTACCTATTTGTGAATTATTCCACGAAATTCTTCCTTTTGGATTATTTTGGATCATCTTCCAATCATGCGATTCCCTTGAAATTTACTTGTGCAAATGGAAATTTAACTAATTTTTTTGGATTCTGCATTTTTGGATTTAACCGTCATTTGATACTTTACCCTTCACCAGACTATCAATTCACATGAAATCACTTTTTATTCACCCTATTGCCTCTGCTTAATTTTTTGTTATCAAGTAAGATCTATGGCTTACTTGTAGTTTCATCAAATACTTTTGCAAGCAAAATCCGATCCTGCATTTTGCTAAATCCTACCCTCTGATGAGAAGGAAGTATTTCCTCAAAACTCCGCGGATTAAGGACTATCCACTTATTTAGTGTTTCCTTTTTAAAATTAAATATGTTTTAACTCTTTTTCAAAGTTTTTTAACATGTTTTATTAACTACTTGTTCTTATATATATATATATATATATATATATATACGTTTTATTTTTTATTACCGCATCTTTCTGTTAAGTTACATTATTGTTTCATCTACCCGGTCGTTTTTTGGCCGTCTGTAGCTTCCTCAGACTTTTACAGAACCCTGTAAAAGTCTGAAAAAGCTACAGACGGCCAAAAAACGGCCGGGTAGCTGAAACAATAATGTAACTTAACAGAAAGATACGGTAATAAAAAATAAAACGCATATTTGCTCTACAACAGTATTGAGCACTTTCTTCAGTTTTTATTAATTACCATTTCTACTAAATATATATATATATATATATATATATATATATATATATATATATATATATATATATATATAGTTACTTAAGACAGACTCTGTATGAATGCAACGAAGTCTGTGAGTAGGGATGTAAATGAGCATATATTTCCTTCTAAGAAGCGGCATTTATTTGTATGTCAAGAGAAGTATGTATTAGTACAGAAAGAAATGCATAATACAGAATAAACAATGGAGACATAAATAAATTGGTGGATCAATTGGAAAAAGTTGATAAGAAATAAGAATTTGAATTCAAAGATTGAAATGTGAAATATTCAATACGAACTAAGATAATGGATAATGGAAAAAATACAACAGAAATAGATAGCTACGCTCAACCAAATATTAACGAACGATATATATATATATATATATATATATATATATATATATATATATATAGAGAGAGAGAGAGAGAGAGAGAGAGAGAGAGATGGAGATATGTTTTTTTTTTGGGGGGGGGGGTACTCAGGCACTTATTGATCCATGCTGAAATAATGACGTTATTATTTAGAAAGCCATTCTTAACATGGGGACGGAAGGGTGTTGTGCAACTATTCTTTACTTTCATCTAACAATTTAATAAAAGCAGATATCATAAAACTTTAATTAAACTTGAAAATACTATTTAAGAAATAGCGCGGGTCAATAAGTGCACTAGCCATATTTTTTTAATGAATTCAATTATTTATACGAACGTGCATTTTTACCTAAATGCGAGTTGGGAATAATTTTCCCTTTTACCAATTTGGTACCCACAAATGGGCAGCGGCATATGTATTGTTTTTAAAATGAAATTATCCACTGATACCTATTTTGTCGTCTGAGACTCATCAGTGACTGAATCTAGCGAGATTCGAAATCTGGACCTCATGATAAGAAACCTAAACCTCTTCCACTGGGATATCTCGCACGACTACTAAAGTATCGCGTTTTTACGCAGATGTTGTTTATTTGTTTTTGTTAGCGATACTTTTTGAATGAATTCAATTATTTATACGAAAGTGCATTTTTATCTAAATGCGACTTCTAAAAGTTTCATAATTAAAAAAGAAAATTCATGTATATAAGGATAAAACATTTTTTTAAACTAAAATTGTTAAATAGAAATAGACTAAGCACTTGCATACGCCGATTTTTCAAAAGTCTTCAATTATAAAAGAGAATTTAATTATATAAGGATGAAAAAAGAAAAACCTTAACTAAAACTTCGTAAATAGAAAACGGGGATCCTCAGCTGCTTACCATGTAGTTTTTTTTTCGGAGATTTAAAAACAGGGCAGCTGTTAAATACATGAATCTCCAGTGGATAATACCACTTCCCCAATAAGAAAATGGAGAATAATACGGTTATATATACAGGGTTGCGGAGTTGGATCGTGAAAGTCCGACTCCGACACCGACTCCTTGAACTCCTAGAATGCCGACTCCGACTCCGACGGCGATTCCTTTGATATCTTAAACTCCCACTCCGACTCCCGACCTCGAATTCCGACTCCTTGATCCCCATGTGGAAATCTATTCTGCAGATCCATATACCAGCCCCCCCACACCAATTCAGCATGCATTTTATAATTACTTTTCATGTACATCAGTTTTTATATTTAACATTCACTTGTATGATAAATATACTCACATATACACTCAACCAGCTCTATTCATTTATTTATTTATTTATTTATTTAACGTTAACTCATAACAAGGCATATCCCCACTTGGACGAAAACGGCTACTTTTTGGGGCCATGTCTCGGAAAGATTAGCAAGATGTCGGTTGTTGTTACATTTAAACGTCTACATATCAGTATAACCAGGAAAGCAGGTAGTAGGAAGGGAATTCCAAAATCTAGCTGTTCAAGGGAAGAGACTATTAGAATAGAAAGCTTTCTGGCATCTAGGGACATCAACAGTGAAAGGGTGAGATCTTATTGCTGAAAGGGTTTGTCGGGGATATGTACGGGGTACAAGTGCAATGAGTTCATCAGAACACATTCCATTAAAACAGGTACAGAGATGCAACATTGTGATGATAAGACAAGAGTTGGAGCTTAGTTGATAAAGTAGGAGAGTAGATTGACAATTCTTTTTTGGAACCTATCCAAAATGGAGAGGCTAGTGGTAGATGCACCAGCCCAGATGTGGCAGCAATACTCCATGCATGAGCGAATGGTGGCCTTGTAGAGGTACGGGATACTCTAAGGTGTGGATAGTCTTCCAGCTCAATAGAGGGAACCCACCATCTTTGCAGCAGTCTTTGCAATGCCCTCTATGTATTTGTTCCAGTTCATATAGCCCACAAATTAAAATATGGTAAAATAGTCCCAAAAGAGGAGTTTGAAGGTAGAATTCTCAGGTAGGGTGTTATTTTTCATCGATATAGGCGGTTCGAGATGTGTCTTGTAATTGTTAAAGGAGAGCAACTTAGTTTTCCTAGCATTAAATGTTACCATCAATCTGTGTCCCCATTCAACTATGGTCTGGAAGTCATTTTCTAATGATTTTGCCATTGTCTTAGATTTATGTACATTTGTTCTTCCCTAATGCATGTTATAGAGTATTGTATCATCAGCAAATATACCCATCTCGGACACAATATTATTAGGGGGGTTGTTTTTGAATATCAGGAATAATAATGGTCCAAGGGTCGACTCCTGAGACACTTCTACATTAATGTTATGCTGCTTGGATGTATGTCCATCAATGACAACCTGGTGCTTTTATTGTCTAAGATGGATCTAATTATATTTAGTATACATCCAGTTATTACGTATGGTTTCATTTTCATTAGCAGCTCTTTGTGTCAGACTTTATCAAAGGCCTTGGGTGTATCAAGGGCTACAGCTGTGGCTCCACCCGCTTTATCCAGTACATGGTAAATGCATTCACAGATGAATGTTAAAATATATGCAGTAGAACGACATTGCCTGAATCCATACTGTTTGTCAGAAAGAAGGTTTGCTTTTGCGAGATGGTAAATTAGTGTTTGATTAATTATCTCAAAGATTTAGTGAAGAGGGGGAAGAGATTAATGGGGCGATAATTGAGAGAGTTTGTTCTTTCATCAGAATCCCTGTATATTGGTACCACAGAGGCCATCTTCCAGCTATTAGGGAAGCAAGATTCAACCAGAACTAATTCCCATACAAAGCTGCTTAAACGTTGTCTTAAAGAGAATTGCTTCCCAACACCCTGGAAAACCTCACCAGTGTGTCCTGTATTTATAAATTCAGGTTATTGGTAATCTTCCTCTTAGTACAGACCAAGAAATCTCCTGTGCGTCATGAGTAAGTTGCTGGCATCCATGTTAAACGAAGAAGTAGTTAACCATCTCAGTAAAAATAACCCTCTTAGTAACATGCAATATGGTTTCTGTTCTTCTAGATCTACAGCAGATGTGGTAATGGTTATATCTCATAGGATTAGCGAATCTCTCAATGGAGCCTTCCCTTCTAGGGCAATTGCTCTGGACATACCAAAGACCTTTGATAGGGTATGGCATAAAGGCCTACTTCACAAGATCTCCAGCTACGGTATAGCTGGAAATGTTTTCTCAATTATTAAATCATTTCTCTCTGATAGGTTCAAAAGAGTAGTGGTTGATGGGCAGAAATCAGAAGCTCAAAGTATTAATGCCAGAGTCCCTCAGAGGCCCATCTTTGACCCAACTCTCTTACTAATCTACATCAATGATCTTTTAAATCACATCCTAAGATTATTCGAAGACATTTATGCTGATGACATTACCATCTATGGTCACACAGCAAAGGTCGTAAATGAGCAAGTTCTCTGTGATTCTCTCCTCTCTGATCTGGAACATGTGGTACAATGGGGAAAGAAGTGGATGGTTAATTTTCATGCATCTAAAACCAAGCTTCTATATTTATATCATCAACGTTCTGACCTCCTATCTGGCATCAATTGAAATGGATGGCTATCGTCTTGGGGAGGCTCTATGTTTTGACAAGCTTCTGGGTTGGAAAAATGGTGGGATCCTTCTAACGCTCCAGTAGATATCTCACTACTGATGCAATTCTCTACCTAAGTAAAAATCAGGTACATCCACAGATGGAGTACTGTTACCACATCTAGGCGGAAGCTGCTGGAAAACTCTTATCATGCTTCGACAAAGTTCAAATAGACTTTGTAACTTGGTGGGGGTGCCCTTTTCTCTTCCCTTCAACTTCTTTCCCACAGAAGAGACGTTACGAGCCTGTCTTTACTCTAGCACTATTTTCATGGCAGGTGCCTGTCTGAGCTCCAATCAATTTTCATGAAAAACACTCGTCTATCTGAAACCACTATCAATAATTTCCCCCACTCTTTTTCTGTGCCTACTCCTAAATGTACATTCCATGAATAAAGCTTCTTTCTTAGAACTACACGCCTGTGGAACTATCTTCTATTTCTTTGCTTTCCAGCTGACTACAATTTGATCACATTCAAGTCCAACATAAAAAATTCTTGATAAGCCATCGCCTTAAGTAATCCAGTTTACCAAATTTCCACTACTAACGATTACTAAGATATTGAGCCATTGACTTGTGTACACTCATTAACCATTATTCTCGAGTGACCTTTGGGCCTTGATAAGTGGTGACTCCTATGTAAAAAAAGGAAAAAGCTATAAAGGGTTATAGTGCCATAAGTTGCTTCTTATTTATTTATGTCCGTTATTTTTCGTGGTGGGGGAGATAAGATTGTAATTTCGGATTGATCCCGGACTAACCCAATTGCCAAATTCCATTTGATTCAGTAACTGGATAACTTTCGGATTACAATCCGATTGTTGTCCAATGTAATCTACAGTGATCCCACTCAAAGACAGATTGACTTTCATTGATCTTGTGTGACATCACAACCAAAACGAAAACAGCTGTCCAGACAGGATTTGCAGTGATCTGACAGACCGAAATATCTTGATGAAGTGGAAGCATTACAGTACAGTACAAAGTATGAGATATCTCCAAAAATAATAGCAAAACAATACAAAAACTGCTAAAGTGTGCAACCTACTTATTAGGTTATGTTATTGCTTATTCACTAAACCTGTTTTCCTGCTCTTATTTACTGATACTGCTTCCCTCTTTTGGAAATCATAATTTCTCATTCTATGATTAAGTGTAATGTTTAAATATAAGGCCTGTACTGGCCACGTGTATATTGTTACTGATGTATGTTACTAAAATAACTGGCACAAATGTTATTTCTAAATGTCTGCTTTAAAGGGATAATGCTTTGCCTCCAAGATGCCTTCCTGTCTGTTTTGCATGATAAACATTAAAAATCCTTATACTCTTAAGTCCTCTCCAAATCCTTGTATAGTAATGCTGTATTCTTTTAAGATATATCATCTCTCCTGTTTCAACTGGACAAAACACAAATTGGTCTTATCCTCAAGCTCATATAAAATCACATACTTTGCACGTACCTTGAAAGAGGGTTCAGCTTCGGACCCTAAACTTAAGTAGGCTGACCTTTTCAAAATCGATAAATACTAAACATCTATAGATTTCTATTGCTAAGGGATGCATTAGCTTAACCTATATTTATACTCTATAGAATATCTATAAAATAGATAACTAATAGCTACAGTGTGTTTCCAGATTATAAGTGATCTATATTAACTAGCAACTATATCTTTCTTACATTAGATGGGATAAAGTGCTGGTGATTATCTTTACTTGAAAACTAACACCTAAAGCACATTTCTAAACATACTTTAATCCTTATACTATAATTTTTCAATTAGTCACTAATCCACAAACCATTTTTGATCTTTTTTAACCCTAGTAGATATTCACCTTTAATCTATACCCCACACACATGCATACCTCCTTTAAAAACGTAACCAATCTTAATCCTAGTCTGAGGAGTATAACTCCAAAGCAGATACCAATTCTTTGATACTAACACTCTCAATCCTAACTATCCATGCCAGAGCATAAAAATACCTGGTTTTGAAACCAGGTCAAGTGAAAACCCTCTCAGTGCTGATGGACAAGTGGATTTGGTTAAGTCATCCATCTAAGATTAGGAAAACTCCGATTTGTAAACCTGTGCCACTGACATCATGCATTTTGGCGCCAAACAGGAGAGGGAGGCCTCCTCATTCTTGGATGACAACCTCCCTAGAGCTGGTGACTAAACTGCTTATAGAGTAGATAGGCTCTGCCTATCTATACTCCATACCCCTTCTTAGCCTATTAACTAGGGGCAGAAGTTTTTTTTTTTACATAGGCATCACCACATTATCAAGGCCAAGAGGCCACTCAAGGATAAGGGTTAAAGAGTGTACAGTAGAAATTGGACAATATAGTAATCATTAGTAATCAAAATTTGGTAAATTTGATAACTTATATGGAGCGGCTCATCAAGAACTTATTTACGTTAGACTTGAACACAACCATATTGTAGTCAGCCGGAAAGCAGGAAAACGGAAGACAATCCCACAGGCGTGCAGTTCTAAGAAAGAAGCTTTGTTCATGGAATCTACGTTTAGGTTTAGGCACAGATAAAGATTGGGGGGAATTCTTGATAGTGTTTACAGCTAGACGAGTGTTTCTTGTGAAAGTTTGGCGAGGGGGACCATAGATTGAAGCTCAGTCGAACACTTTCCATGAAAATAACGATACATCAGAGACAAACTCGTAACATCTCTTCTGTGAGATAGAGGTTGCAAGGAGGAGAAAAGGACATCTCCTACGAGGCTACGAAGTCTATTTTGAACTTTATCAAGGCAGGACAAGTCCTTTCTAGCAGCTCCTGCCCAGATTTGGCAACAGTATTCCATCCTTGGACGTACCTGGCTCTTATATAGATAGAGAATAGCATCAGCAGTGAGATATTTACCGGATCGATAGAAAGATCCCACCATTTTTCCAGCGGCCTTGGCAACAGATTTGATGTACGTGTTCCATTTAAGATCAGGAGTGATGGTCAAGCCCAGAAGCTTGTCAAAACTAGAGGCCTCCTGAAGACGAGAGCCATTCATTTCAATTGATGCCAGATGTGGCTCAGAATGTTGATGATGTAAAGAGAGAAGCTTGGTGCGACCAGAAGGACTCATTAGGGACGCCCAGTGCTTAGCATTGTTTCCTGACTAGGGCAATGAATGCCGTCCCCCACATTTGCCTTATTCCCTTCTCCTATAACTGGGCATCTTGGAGGTATTTATTTACCATATATGCTAACATGATTGGACTGGGACACTCCTGTCGGACAGGTTTGATGATACCAGTTTGACAGTTGCTGGTTGCTGTTTCCAGCTGACAGTACATGAGCCCTAACTCTCTGATAGCGCTTAGAGCGGCTGTTCTGTCATCAGCTGTGTAATATCGGAATATTTGTAGTGCTATGTCGCGCGTGAAAAGGCACCCAGCACTCATCTCTGGTAGGCATTCCCGAGGCCACATTCCTGTAAATGAGGAGCTGGCTGATGGTCTACTCGTGTTGCAGGATGGTGGCTGTGCACATCCGTTTTGCCTAACACCTCAATCTAGATCTGAAACTACTAAAAAGAATGAAATGGCAGCTCAATTATAAAAATTGTCCAAACCAGACACAAACTCACGCCTCCTCCATTGAGGCTTGCATTTACACATATCCGAGGACTTAGAACTTACTTAGATGACGTAGAATCATTTCTCCTAGCAAACTCCCGGGATATCTTAGCACTAAGTGAAACTAACTTGCACTCCTCCATCCCCTCTAACATCTTTAACATGTCTGGTTATCTTCCACTTTGTCGGAAGGACTTTAACAGAAATAGACTTGGAGTCTATATTTGTAACACCCTCCCATGTCTAGGGAATCTAAACTAGAATCAGGTGACGAGGCCTTCATGTGCTTTAAACTAAATTTACAACATAGCATTAGCTACCTGTATTTTCTTTATTGCTCTCCATCAACCCAGGACTGTACTATAATCAATCATGTCTCTGACAGCATAGATGTAGCACTTTCCCTTGACACTAGCGCCCAAATACATGTATTTAGTGACTCTAACGCCCGCCACAGAAATATGAATGGCTTCTCTAACTACAATGACACAGCTAGTAGCATCATCCATAACTTTGCTATATCCCATTCCTTGACACAGACAGTAACATTCCTGGACCATCTACCAGATTGCCAGGAATAGAAAGCCTCACTTCTGGATCTATTTCTGACAAGAGATCTTGAGTATTGTGTAACAAGTGATGATTGTCCACTTAGCAATGCTGATCATGCTGTGATAATGATAGAATCACTCTAAACTTTCGACCCCAAGTTGAAGAGCTATTACTCAAAACGACAACAGTCTAAAATAAGGCTGATTTGGGTGCCATTAGAGATCGCATCAGAGACCCCCATGGGGAAATATCTTTTCTCTTCCTGTAGAATAGTGCGCAAATGAGACTACTGAGTGATTAAAAGCAGTAATTGAAGCACATGTTCCTACATGGATGTTCTATAGCAAACCCCACCCTCCCCAAAGGTTTACTTCTATTTTCGCAGATGTGCTCAGAAGCAACATGCATACCGTAAATTTATCCGGCATAAGTTCTGTAAAAACAGACAAGGTATATAGAAGCTAGAAATAATTGTAAGAAAGAAGTAGCAACAGCTAAGAGTGAATATACTGAAACCACCAGGAAACGCATTGAAGCGTAGAAATTAGGAGCTCATAATCTCTGGAAAATCTACAATAGTGTAGTAAATAATCGGCAATCAATAATTCCCCCACTATCCAACAATCATGAGGTTGTTTGCACAGCAACTGAGAAAGCTAACATGTTTGCCCGTTATTTTCCCTCAAACTCTACCTGGGACCAAGCAAACAATTCCCTCTCTGATTTTCCTCTGTGGACAGAAACCACACTAGATGATCTGAAAACCACTCCTTCTACAGTACATGATACCATAAAAAACCTAGACACCTCAAAAGCATGTGGACTTGATCTCATCCCGGTTGTGCTATTAAAAACATGCTCAGCTGAGATTGCTCCAGTTCTCTCAAAACTCTTTAACAAATGTCTTAACGAATCTTGCTTTCCTGACAGCTGGAATACTGCTTCTGTAGTACCAGTTTACAAAATGTCTTGCGAACGAACTGACCCATTAAATTATTGCCCAATTAACCCCCTCCCACTTTTCGCCAAAATATTTGAGTCTTTAATTAATCAAGCTCTAGCTAAACTTTACAGCTGCTAAACTTCTGTATGACCATCAATATGGATTTAGGCAAGCCCGTTCTACTGCACATATTCTAGCTGTAATCTCTGAACGTATATACCAAACAATGGATAAGGCAGGGGAGGGGAGAGCAGTAGCCCTATATATATATATATATATATATATATATATATATATATATATATATATATATCTTAGGCTTTTGAAAGGGTATGGCACGATGGTCTTCTCATGAAAATAAAATCTATGGTATTACTGGACGAAGGCTTAACATAATTTAATTCTTCTAAAATGAGAGAAGAATCCAGGTTGTCCTCGATGGGCATACATCCAAACAATATGATATAAATGCAGGTGTACCTCAGGGACCGATCCTTACCTGATAAAATTGTCTCTTACATGGGTATAATTGCCGATGACATCACGATCTAAAGCAGACACGTGGGTAAAATTAGTCTTTCCTGAATATAGTGAAGCTATCCTCTTTTTATACACTCTGCAGAGCCTTCCTTGTCTATGTATGCTGAAAATACTTGATTGGCTCATTCTTCCAGTTTTCTGCAATGGAAGCTCTTCGATATTTTTACCGAAAGTTCAAGCTTGTTTTCTATTCCTGCCTCACTTGTAAAACAGGTCTGTCCAATATGTTTGGTTAGGTGTGCGATAGAGGTAGTTCTACTAGCTCTTATTTCTTGGTGTTCACATACCATCTCAAGGTTTGGATTCTGAGAGCTCACTATATATTGCTCGGGGCTCACAGTAATGGCTCGGTGTCGGTAGAGAATTTCTAAGAGAAATATATATATTTTTTTTTTTTTTTTTTACACAGTGATCACCACTTATCAAGGCCCGGAAGCCACTCAGGGATAAGGGTTATTGCAAGTACATCACGTTAGTGAGAAGATTTTATGAAGTGTTTAATTAGGGGGGCGGTTCATTAGGAATTTGTTAACATTAGACTTGAAGACATCCAAGTTGTAGTCCGGAGGGAAGCAGGCAGACGGAACAGAGTTCCACAGGCGTGCAGTTCTAAGAAAGAAGCTTTGCTCATGAAATCCGCGTTTTGATTTAGGCACAGATATAGAGTGGGGGAAAATTTTTCACAGTGGATTCAGCTAGACGGGTGTTTTTCGTGAAAGTTTGGCGAGGGGGGACCAGATATTGGAGTTCAGACGAGCACCTGCCATGAAAATAACGATAAAACAAGGATAGGCTCGCAACGTCTCTTCTGTGGGAGAGGGGTTGCAGGGTAGAGAAAAGGGCATCCCCCACTAAACCACGAAGTCTATTTTGTACTCTGTCAAGGCATGATAGGCTGTTTTTGGCAGCTCCTGCCCAGATATGGCAACAGTATTCCATCCTTGGCCGTACTTGGCTTTTATATAGATAGAGAATTGCATCAGTAGTGAGATATCTTCTGGAGCGGTAGAAGGATCCCACCATCTTTCCTGCGACCTTGGCAACAGACTTGATGTACGTGTTCCATTTCAGATCAGGAGTAAAGGTCAAACCCAGAAGCTTGTCAAAACACGGGGCCTCACCCAGACGAGAGCCATCCATCACAATTGATGCCAGCTGGGGATCAGAGCGTTGATGATGTAAGGATAGGAGTTTGGTTTTAGATGCATTAAAGGTAACTAGCTACATCTTCCCCCACTGAACCACGCGCTCGAGATCAGAGGAGAGAGAATCCGAGAGAACTTCGTCATTTACAGCCTTTGATGTGTTGCCGTAGATGGTCGTGTCATCAGCATAGATGTCAACGAATGATTTAAGTATGTGTTTAGGGAGGTCATTGTTTTTCTCTTATTGTGCCATGTTGGATTGTGTCGTTTCCTTGTACATTAACATAGTTGTACTTTTTCTGTTCTTCTAGAATTTAATGTCAGTACATTCGTTGATCTGTGTGTTTCCGTTTTGACCCTATCCCCAGCCCTGACTGAGCAATTGCCACGTCTAGACTAAATTCTATTCCAATATTTTTGGAGAAGGGATGTACAATATGTAAAAGTCGACTTAAATCAACGCATGAACTGACAAACAGATTGAGGTCATCCATGAAAAGCAAGTGGCTAACTTTTTTGTTTGGGTCTTGTGGCGGCCCTGACTCAGGTTGTAGGCGCATAAACTTTTATTATGTAGTTTATTTAGCGGATTTATCACCAAGCAAAACAGCAAAGGAGATTAACTATCCCCTTGGAAAATTCCCTTCCGGGTCTTCACGTCAGAGAGTGTTTTTCTCACATTACTGTAGTTTATGTCATGGTTGTCTGCCACATCTTTATGTGTACAGACATGGGTTTCTTGAATATTATAGGGATCTCATATAATTCAGGGCATGAATGTATCCATCTGTGCGGCAAAATTTCATATGCATTTTGATTATCAATCCAAATCATATTCCCCTCCCCATTCTTTCAGTCTTTGAAGATGTTCTTATTAATCAACAACTGTCTTTTGTTTGTAAGCACTTCCTACGTCACCCTGCTTGTTCTTTTCCAAGTATGCCCTAAAAAGGGTGTTTACCCAGGCCAGTGAAAAGGTTTATGTTGTCGTGAGACAGGAGATAGGTGTATATTTAGTCTCAGCCAGTTTGGGTATGAGAGTGGTCCCACATTTTAATAGTCATGGTGGTGTAAATTCTCCTCATCCCTGAACAGTCTAGTGAAGCAGATGATTATGGAGTGCTGCTAATTGTTTAAGCTGGAAATTGGATAAGTTATCTATTACAAGATTTTTGTTATTCTGAGATCTAGCGTCATGGTTTTTTTTTTTGGGGGGGGGGGGTTATCCGTTGCTCGAAACCTTTTGCCAAGAGCTGGAATCTTACCCACAATTTCCTTTGCTACGTTCTCTTACATGTTTACATCAGTTTTAAAACTGAGCCTGCCAATGATATTTTTACACCACTCCCGCATAATAACAAGGAATTGCCTGATCTAAGACAATATATATCTATATAATACTAAAACTCTGTCGTTCTTGGTTGTTTGCTTGCACAATATAATCCTACTACTACTACTACAATGCCTCCTCTTCTTGCTACTACTATTATTTCTCCTCTTTACAACAACTACTACGCCTCCTCTTCCTCCTCTTACTACTACTACTACTACTACTACTACTACGCCTCCTCTTCCTTATCCTACTATTACTACTACTGGTTGACATGTATTTTCTCGACTACTACTCTAAACAGAATGACTCATAGAAATATATCTATATTTTTTTTCATTTTAATATACTATTATAGAAATGTTTCTGTTATGTCACAAAAAACTATTTTCTTTACGTCACAAGTGTCATGCTCATACATTAATTCCATAGCTAATATAACATAATGACCCCTTAGAGGATGTTTTGCAACTATTCTATATTACAATTATACTGTCGCAATTTTCTCACAAATAAATCAACTTTGACCTGTTGATAACATATTTTTTTACTGTGTACGTTTTCAGCGGCCTAATTTTTTTTTTTTTGCGTTTTTAATTATCCAAATAAACAATTGTTAATACTTTCTATTTTTTACATCGTTCATTTCCGTATTACGTTTAAGTTATTTTTATGCAATTTTCTTACAAATAAATCTACTATTTTACAATGTATTGTTTTACTGTGTACGTTTTCAGCGAACCAAATTTTTTTTTCCACGTTTAAATTAATAGATATTTCAATATTTGAATTTAACTTTAATTATTATCGTATCTGTTCAGTAAACATTTACCTATAAGTATGGCAAACCACTTATAATTCAATGGCTGTAAGTTTTTTTTTTCAAGATTAAACAATTATAAACAGAACGACTCATAGAAATCTATCTATATTCTTTTTCCATTTTAATATACCTTCATAGAAATGTTTCTGCTATGTAACAAAAAACTATTTTCTTTACGTCACAAGTGTTACGCTCATACATGAATTCCATAGCTAATATAACGTACTGACCCAATGGGTCACGGGTAGTCTAGTATATATATATATATATATATATATATATATATATATATATATATATATATATATATATATATAGCGCTGCTCTAATTTATTTTATACATAAAGGGCGATATTTGTAAAGAAGACATCCTTTTTTTAGTTAGAAATGCATCAATATCCATGTATTTTACAATTAAACTTGTCCTAGCATGCGAGAACCTATGGGGCACGCGAACTGTTACCATAATACAACCATAATCAACAAATAATTCAACATTTCAAAGATGCGGTCTGGAATTTCTTCACTTAATCTAGTTTATTATGCAATGCTAGGGCAGTGGTTAGCTATTATTATAAAGTTTAAGAGCTACGAGGACGGGAATGCTACCATAAAAAGGAGAGACTTTTCCTGTACCAGAATGTATTTTTCGACATACTCATCACCATTCGCAATGCACTTTTGTCAGGAATTCAATGACGCATCTCTGCTTCTGACGCACATCCATGACAGTCGTTGCTCTCTTGGGAGCCTCATACCGTCAATATAAATGTGCATGTTAAACAGATAGATAAAACTTTCAGGTCATCTATGCATAAGTTCAGTCATCATAACAATGCAATGTACAATCCCCTCTGATCCATTCGATCGGAATAAAAAAAATGGGAGTCATTTCTTTTGGGACGCCATCATATAAGGTCTGTATTCCCATATATGGTATTACATAATTACTTAATATGTAAGTAAACATTTAATCTGAAAACTTTTCATTTCTCTGTTCATAATTATTGATGTCTCTTTCTCCTAATATACAGAAATGTAGAGAAAGAAATGAAGATGCACGCTCAGTATATATATATATATATATATATATATATATATATATATATATATATTTATTCTATGTATACATACATATATGTACATACGCACATGCACACCTAATGTATATATGTATATATTTGCATATATAGGTTAGCACACATAATTAATATTATATATATACACATATATAAGCGTGCATCTTTATATATATATATATATATATATATATATATATATATATATATATATATATTGTGAATACAGATTTTCCAATAATTGTAAATGTCATTCACGTGCCCAAACATATTTCGAGGAACGTCATGATAAAAAGAAAACACATTTGAGAAATGCAACTACAATAATTATTCGAAAAACTGGGGGCGAATATTCCAAGCTAATAAACTGCCGGACAAACATGATTGAAGTAATATTGAAATGAAAAACGTCAAGCGAATATAGACTTCCAAGAATTGTGCATTCGTAATTAATATTTTATGAGATGCGATCAATGCGTATGGAATAAGCAATTAAACTTGGAATATATATTTGAATTGAACGGCTTTTAATTGGATGAGGACGATTCAATTAAAAAAATACTGATATATTATATAATATTAATATAGATCATTGGTTGTGTCGAAATATTTTTGCTACTTCAAAAAGGTCTGGTGCTGTTATATGAGACTCTTTGAAGATAGGGGCATCCTGACTTAAAATGCACCAAATATTGGTGTTCACTATTTTAATATTATTTCAACATTAACTATCCTGATTTCAGCATTCACTATTTCAATATTATTTAAATATTTACTATCTCAATATTATTTCAATATTTCGTTTTGCAATATAATTTCAACATTTACTATTCCAATATATGTTTTAACATTATTTTGATGTTTACTATTCCAATATTATTAACACGTCTACGGTTTCAATCTTATTGAAACGTTAATTATTTCAATATTATTTCAATATTTTCTATTACATTATTATTTTAATATTTACTATTTTAATATCATTACAACATTTAATATTTAGATATGATTTTAATGTTTACTATTTCAATATCATTTCAATGTTTACTATTTCATTATTATTTTTATATTTACTATCTTAATATTATTTCAACATTTAATGTTTAGATATGATTTTAATGTTTACTATTTCAATATTATTTCAATGTTTACTATTTCATTATTATTTTAATATTTACTATTTTTATATTATTTCAACATTTAATATTTAGATATGATTTTAATGTTTACTATTTCAATATTGCTTCAATGTTTACTATTTCATTATTATCTTAATATTTACTATTTTAATATTATTTCAATGTTTACTGTGTTAATATTATTTCATAATTTGCTATCTCAATGTTATTTAAAAATTGTCTAATCCAAGATATCTACTATTCCACCTATAATATAAATCTCACCTGTCTGTTTAAATGCATTATGTATGCATGTATGTATGTATGTATATATGTATGTATGTATGTATGTATGTATGTATGTACGTATGTACGTATGTATGTAAGTCGCAGAAAACTCCTGTTCAGGTCAACTTTGCACTTATTATTCCGAACCAAACGATCTGTTTAACATGCAGCAAAGTTTGCCAGTCTACTGCTGGTTTCAGAAGACATGTGATTGCTTATAGGAACACCCTTCCACCTCCAGAGGAAGTCAACTTGATGGAAATTGCTCAATTTATATGTCACATCTGCTTCAAGATGTGCGAATTTGCGGCAGGAGTGCAGAGTCATCTGAAATGGCATGGACGATAAGATTGGGAGAAATCAATGTGACGGTTATCAGCTGGAAAGATGCAGCAATAATAATGTATGTATGTATGTATGTATGTATGTATGTATGCCTAAAACTTTCAACAGAGACGACGGATTTACACGAGATCTATTTCTCTTTGAAGCTGGACCCCCCGGACGACAAATATCGAAAATTTGCTTAAAACATTAATTTTTTCATACAACTTCGAACTTTTCACCAGGGAGGGGTCGCTTTGTTCGCCGATATTTTCGAAAGTCATCCAGTCTTTCCGATTGACTTCCGATTATGCGATGGACGCAACGGCAAAGACGTCACTTTTTTCCACTTTCTTTTCCTCCTTCCCGGTGCGGGTTCGAACCTGCCTGCCTACTACCACTTGTTTTTGTTCAACACACACCTCCAAACACCCGGGCAACGCCGGGCACCCGGGCTAGTCTGTAATATAACTCTCATCTGTCTGTTTAAATGTATGTATGTATGTTTGCATGTCTCGCAAAAACTTTCGACAGAGGCAACGGATCCTGACAAGACCGGTATCGTTTTGAAGATAGACATCTTGGACAACCAAGACCGAAAAATTGGCCAAAAACATTAATTGCTTCTCCCTAAACTCGGCCGTTTTGTACAAGGAGGGGTCGAACTTTTTCGCCGATATTTTAGTAAGTCATCGTCACGTTGAATTGACTTCAGTTAATTTCAATGCTTTTGACTTCCGATGGCGTCCTGGAGACATCGGCTAAGACATAAGATTTTCTTTCCCTTTCTTTTCCGCCTTCGCGTCACGGGTTCGAGCCCGCCTGTCTAATACTACTTTGTATAACAACTCTCTTCCCCCTGGTTACCTACTGCTATTTTTATTCCATCCCCACGCTACTACAATTTTTAACACCTCTCTCCACATTTATGGGGTCGAGCCTGCCTGCCTACTACCACTTTTTTTGTGTTGCTCAAGATACACCTCCAAATCCACCGGGCAAAGCCGGGCACTCGGGCTAGGTTTTATTTAAACGTTTACTATTTTAATATTATTTAAAAATCAACTATTTTATATTATTTTAATGTTTACTATCTCAATATTATGTCAACATTTACTATTAAAATAATATTTAATTTTACTATTTAAATATCATTTTAATGTTTACTGTTTTAATATTATTTTAACAGATATTAGTTAATATTATGTCAATGGTATTTCAAGATTTACTTTCTAATATTATTTCAGTGTTTACTATTGTAGCATTATTTCAACATTTACTATTCTAATATTATTTTAATGTCAACTATTTCAATAATTTTTTAATGTTAATTATTTCAAAATCATTTACTATTTCAATATTATTGCAATATTTACTATTCTGATATTATGTTAATGTCTACTACTTCAATATTATTTTAACATTTACTAGTCCAATATTATTTTAATGTTTTCTATTTTAATATTATTTCAATATTTACTTTTCCAATATTATTTTGATGGAAGCATGTAACAAAATTAGTGCCTTTTGTTACATTACAGGGTCTATATATAGCCGAGTGTATATTATTTATATAATCATGATAAAATTTTTAGCCCATTTGAAATCATTTGTTATAGGATAAATTTTAAACTCATCATTTAAATTTTTTATGAGATGAGGCATTTTACACATTGTGATACTGGAAATATTCATAATCGTATCCTATATTCAAAAGAGGGGAGATATAACATATAAAAAATATTTGGAATCAAGTCTCCCCTTTCTGTTATTTCAGATTATTTGAAACCACAGCAGCAAGTTTTAGTCTCCCCTCCATCAAGGTAAGAGGTTTGGGGAAAATTATATATATATATATATATATATATATGTGTGTGTGTGTGTGTGTGTGTGTGTGTGTGTGTGTGTGTGTGTGTGTAAGAGCAAATAGTTAATAAAACATGTTAAAGAACACTTTGCAAAAGAGTGAAAAACATACTTAATTTGAATAGGAATCACTAAATAAGTGGATAGTCCTTAATCCGCGGAGTTTCGAACAAATATTTTCCTTTTTATCAGAAGGTAGGAATTAGCAAAATGCGAAATCGGATTTTGCATGCAAAAGTATTTGATGAAACTTCAAGTAAGTCAAAAATCTTACTCGATAACAAAAAGTGAAGCATAGGGAATAGGGTGAAGAAAAAGGTGAATTCACGTGAATGGATATACGCGTGTGTGTGTGTGTATGTGTGTGTATATATATTTTATAAATTACTATACATATGTGCGTGTGTGTGGGTGTGTATGTATATATTTTATAAATTACTATATATATAAATCTTCCCCACACTACGATCCGATCCTGGGTCTGGCCATACCCACAATACTAAAATCCAAGAATCCAAAAAATAAATATCAAAATAGAATGAAAGCACCCCTACCCTTATTTCAGAAGGGCTGCCCCCCTCCTCACACATACACATTAGTAACGACCTCGGATCACAGTCGCCTTCCTCAGGAAGCAAATAACCTCATAACACTATAAAACAATATAAACATTCCCAAACCCATAAAAGCAAACACACACACGCATACACACGCGCACACACACACACACAAACACACACACACAAACACACCCTACCCCACCCCAAAGGTAAAGAAAAAACATTAGCAGAAAGAGAGAGCGACTACAACCAGGTCAGTGGCCTCCCTCGACTAGCCCAATAAAAGAGTAATAAAAATTGAGCATGCCGATGGATAATAAACACTTACAAGCCTCCACCCCTTGGAAAAACTTCAAATTAACTACGAAAATTGCCATTTTTACATCTCCAACACATTTGAAAAAAATTTCTAACGAGGACGCTTCACGGAACGTCTGAAACGCGCGTAAAAACGATTTCAATGACTTACAAACATTATTACAATGATCCAAACATAATTCTCAATGAAAAACCAAGACACGGAATAATAAAATAATGTTAAAAAATACACATTGTGGGTGACTACTCCCTTATTAATATATATATATATATATATATATATATATATATATATATATGTATATATATATATATATATACAGTTGTGCGCAAAAGTATTCGACCCCTACCAAAATTGTCTTATTTCTTTGAATGGATACTTCAATAATCTTTAAAACCTTCTTTAACGACTAAGTTCGAATAAACTGTATAGTTTTCAACAAAAAATGATAAAAAGTAATTAGTGCTTGATAATATAAATAAATTTATTTACAAAAATAAAAATATGGATGTTGCAAAAGTATTCGACCCCTTTTCATTAATACTTGGTTGAAGCTCCTTTGACCTTGATTACTGCAAGTAAACGTTTCCTATAACATCTAACGAGACTTCTACATCTGTCCACTGGAATTTTAAGCCACTCTCCTTGACAGTACAGTTTTAATTCAATCAAATTAGATGGTTTTCTTTTATGTACCGCAATTTTTAAATCATGCCATAAGTGCCCAATCGGATTTAGGTCTGGAGACTGGGAATGCCATTCTAGAAATTTCATCTTATTATGCTTTAACGATGCCTTAGTGCTCTTTGAAGTGTGTTAGGGATCGTTGTCCGGTTGAAAGGTATACATCCTTCCATGCCCCAACTGGTTCGCAGACATAACAAGATTTTCTTTCAGTATGGACTGATATTTTACTGAATCCATTCTTCCATCGATTATGGTTAATCTTCCAGTTCCATTTATTCTGAAACAGCCCCACACCATGATTGATCCACCTCCATGCTTAACGGTTGCAACGGTATTCTTCACATTATAAGCAGTATTTTTTTTTTCGCCAAACATAGCGTTGCTGGTTGCGTCCAAATAGTTCCACTTTCGTTTCGTCTGACCAAATTATATTATTCCAGTAATCAATAGGCATTTCTAGGAACTTTTTTGCAAAATTTAATCGAGCCTTTTGATGAGCTTTGGAAAGTAAGGGCTTCCTTCTGGCAATACGTCCATGCAATCCGGCACGATTTAATGCTCTACGAATAATTGACACGTGTACATCTCAGCCAGCATTCTTCAAATGGTTCTGCACGTCCTTTAGGTTAGATTTAGAGTCTATTGAAACTTGTCTAACAATTTTCCTAGCTCCACGTGTCGTAATTTTTCTTGGACGACCTTTTCTTGGAATACTTGATACAATCCCTTTTACTTTCCATTTTTTGATAATGGACATAATAGTCGACCGTGGTATAGAAAAACGTTTGGAGATTTTTTTATAACCTTCTCCAGACTGGTAGGCATCGATTACTTTCTTTTTAATGTCTTCAGAGTACTCTTTGTTCTTTGTCATGGTTGCAGAGTTGTTGACGTTGAAAAATAATTTTTTTTTACTTGAAACAATTATTCAATCATTCAATATGACATTGAAGTTCAATTTGAACTGATTTTAGATTCAGTAGAGTCATAAATATTATTTATAGGAAATAAATACAAGGTCAGACTAAAATAATAAACTTAATGACGCTTTTATTTAAACTTTAAATTAAAGGGGGCGAATATTTTTGCAACATCCATATTTATATTTTTTGTAAATAAATTGATATATATCCTTAATCTCGAATTACTTTTCCTCATTTATTGTTGAAAAATATACAATGTATTCATAATTAGCCGTTAAAAGGCGTTATGAAGATTTTTGAAGTATAGATTCAACGAAACAAGAAAATTTAGACAGGGGTCGAATATTTTTGCGCACAACTGTATATATATATATATATATATATATATATATATATATATATATATATATATATATATATATATATATATATATACACTATGGCATTCATCCTAGGTAGGTTTAACTGGCTTCCTCCAAAGGAGGAAATTTCATTTCTACAACCAGCAATCAGTCGCATGTATATACTGGTCAACCACTTTGGTACCGCTTGTGAATTTTGTATTCCCTTGACATTTACGCTTTTGGAGGAAGTAAGTTCAACCAGCCTAGCGTGAATATCGCTGCCAAAGAAAAATGATTCGTTTTTATCCTTGAGAAAGGCCTATAGTGCAGAGCCGAATACTTTCGGTCGAAATTGATTTGAAATATAATAATTTATTTCCAAAATAAGCGTTTCAGTCTGGGCTTACATTCCAATGAATTCTTTATTTAAATTACTTTTACACTTGGGGGGGGAGTCATCGGATTTTTATCTGTTTGTCGACTGTTTCACGAATGCGCATGTGTGAATCCTTCACATGACATACCCCCTATTTTAATAATAAGTAGGTTTGAAAACACTTTCTAAAGAACGTGTCAAGCTGGTCTAATGGTAATCTTACTTGACTCACTTTCTTTAGGTTTTGGTTTCGATATCAGCTGGAGTATTTTTTTTTACTTACAAGATGGAAACATTTTAGAAAAACATAATAATCGCTTGCATATTTCTCAGTTTCTGTATGAATTAAAATATAATATTTATGTGTTTTTCATGACCGAGCAACATCGAGGGGCCTTCTAGTTATTAGACGAAGAGAGAAGAATTTACTCTAATCACACACGTGCTAAATTTGGGTCAATATTTAATTTTATATATTCTCACAATAAGTATACCACACTCACGAATACTATTAGTTCCTTATATAGGTTTTGTTGTTGATTTTTTAAACGATATTAAGGTTAACATCTCCGCCTCGGAGATCCGGTGTTTTTCTTAGAAAGTCGCTCATTTTTTATTTGGACATGTTTTTATTTATTTATTTATTATTTTTTAAAACAGTAATCTACAGACACGCATGTTTCGGAGCCCTATGAGCATATCTTAGTATTATTTTGAAAGATTAAGCGAGACAGACTGATCCTAATGCTACTTCAAACATATGAATGACTGACCCACGGACAGACGGCTGCACCGTATAATAGATACATATTTAGACGCATCTTAAAACTAACAAATAAAACGTTTTGTTACGCGAAACGTGATCATTGTTGCAATTCCTTTGCAAATCAATTAATTTTCTTCGAAGTTTAATCGATTCAAATACCTTGAATGATATTATAAAATCAATTATTTTTCGAAAAGAAACAAATAAATCGCCGGGGATCGAATGATGGGAGATTTCCGGTGATTTTTTTTTTAGAGTGATTCATTGACACAACCGACAGAAGGCGTTTGAAACATCAGACCACCATCACTTCCGCTGTGCTCTGGGTCGTTTTTCTTTTATCATGCTAATGTTTTTTCTTCCTATTTAATTAGTACAAAAGGTTTATTGTTTTTTTTTTTTAAATCATGTTACAACATCAACAATGAAATATAAAAAAAATACTAGTCTTTAAGTGTCTACTAATATCCAGGCATTGACTAATTAAAATAAACTAAACTTTTAAAGAATACGTTTGTTTATTCAAAAGTAAAAAAAAAAATATTTTGCAAACCACGCGTAGAATGTTTTAGATATCCTCTATCCACCGATGATAGATGTGATACAAGGTCGAGAAGGTAGAATTTGAGCACCAGCGACCAAGAGGAAGGGCATTTTGGCCTGAAAAAAATAACTGGATCGGCCAATCGGCATTTAATTTTATTATCGCATGGGAGGCACAGCTTATCAAGATCAAAAGGTCACTCGAGAATAAGGTCGGTGATACAATAACGCAATGATCGGTTGTGGTTGAAATTGGACGAAAGCTGATTATTTAAGAGGACATCTCAACAAAAAAATTGTTTACATTGGACTTGAAAATGCTGTAGTCAGCTGGAAAGCAGCAGCACGGTATACAGTTCCCCAGGCGGGAAGTTACAGTAATGATTTTTTTTTTCATGAAATTTGCCTTTAGTTTTAAGTATAGAGTAAGGGAAATTGTTGAGAGTGGTTGTAGTTAAACGAGTGTATGTTATGAATGTTTTGCAGAGCGGCCATAGATTTGAGCTCAGACGAGCTATTGTCATAAAAATAATGAGAGAGTAGAGATAGACTCGCAGAGCCTCTTCTGTGGTAAAGAGGTTACAAGGAGGAGAAAGGAGCATCACCTATTTTGGGCGACGCGTGCAGTTAGCAATGAATTAACCCTTTTTTAAAGCGCATGAAGGTAAAACCGGAGAGGGTAGGTTTCTTATGCATAGGGCACAGAGCCATAGATCTCAGCCAAGAAAAGAATAAGCCAAAACTCTTGGCCATCGGGTCCGGATCAAAGTGTAGTATCTGTTCCGGCAGATGCTGCACTTAAGATAATTTTTACCAGTCAATGGAGGGGAAACCCTCTATACTGGGACAATTATTATTTTTGGTAACCAGAGTGCCCCCTTTTTGCCTACTTTTAGGGGAGCTGGTTTTTACCTCACATTAAAAACGGCCTTGTGCCTAATTTGCTCAGTGGGGGAGCAAATAAATACCATCTGTTCCGGCAGATGCTGCACTTAAGATAATTTTTACCAGTCAATGGAGGGGAAACCCTCTATACTGGGACAATTATTATTTTTGGTAACCAGAGTGCCTCCTTTTTGCCTACTTTTAGGGGAGCTGGTTTTTACCTCACATTAAAAACGGCCTTGTGCCTAATTTGCTCAGTGGGGGAGCAAATAAATACCATCTGTTCCGGCAGATGCTGCAAGCTATGACTAGCTATGACTAGCAAAGACCAGATGTGGGGGCCACCCCACATGCCTGACCTTTAACCAGCTCCCATTTCCCACCTCTCGGGAGCTGGTCCCCTTTTTCCCTTCCCCCTCCCTTCACTCCTCACATTAAAAATCGGCCTTGTGCCTAATTTGCTCGGTGGGGGAGCAAATAAATACCATCTGTTCCGGCAGATACTGCAAGCAAAGACCCTATGTGTGGGCGACTCCCACGGATAAAACCTTGGTCAATGTAGGGGCAACCCTTCATGCCAATTGTCACTATCCAGCTCCCCTACTCCCCGGGGAGTTGGTCCCCATTTCCCTTTCACTCCTCACATTAAAAAAGGGCCTTGTGCCTAATTTGCTCGGTGGGGGAGCAAATAAATACCATCTGTTCCAGCAGATACTGCAAGCAAAGACCATATGTGGGGGAAACCCCACATGTAAGACCTTGGTCAATGTAGGGGCAACCCTTCATACCAATTGTCACTATCCAGCTCCCCTACTCCCCGGGGAGTTGGTCCCCATTTCGCCTTCACTCCTCACTTTAAAAATCGGCCTTGTGCCTAATTTGCTCAGTGGGGGAGCAAATAAATACCTCAAAGTGTAGTATCTGTTCTTCAGATCTATACTTCAATTTCTTGTTCTCTGTCAGTGGAGGAGAAATCCTTCATGACTGAGCCAATTTTTATTTTTGTTTCTTTTCTCCACATTAAAAAACGACCCTGGTGTCTAACTCTGTCCCGTGGGGAGGCATTGTAAATAGGAACAAAAGAATAAGCCACGTCAACGTTGGTTGTATTGACCCCGAAGAAAAACGTTTTTTCTGATATGTGATCGACAAACTTACGTCTTGTTACATATGTGGTTTATTATCTATGGAATATCTATTGACTAATTATCAGATAATGCTACTATTAAATGCAAATCCCTAAATATCGCCGAGATATATAATTAAATAATATCATTGTCATATTTTCATTTCTTGATATGTGTGTAAAAAATTATACATTCGTATTTTTGTTGTGAACTCGCGTTTTTACTTGTTTGAAGATAAAATATAACTCGAAAGTGGAAGTTTATACATCAAAAACGTTTTATTTTTAAAAAGAGCAAAAACAGTCACAGAAGACGTCGTAGACACAGCTTACATCGCTAGTGCATAAGAGACAAAGACAGATATATAGATATCATTTTTTTTTTTTTACTGTATACTAGTATGGAAACTTGACGTTGCCCAGCACTAGCAGTATCAGAAATTTTGTAGGAATTTTTGACACCCCTAACACGAAACTGTGAATACAATATAAAAATCTCGTAATTTCTCTGTTAAAAGTGGGTTATTTATTTTCTTTATGGATTATACTTCCAAAATAAACTATTACAGTTGTTTTAAAAGTAATAGAATTTTTTTTTTAAACAGTAATGAATTTTCCGAACTCAATATTTTTCAATTTTTAAACTTAAAAAATCTATCAAAATTTTTCTATTCATTCTATTTTTACGATATTTTCAGGGTCAATGTGAAATTTTATATTCTTTCTAATAAACTGAATATAATATTTTAGACAAACGTGTTTTTTTAAATTCACGCCCCCCCAAGTGTCACCCATTTTCAACTTTCTCTTAAAAAGTAAATAATTAATTTATGTCAAATAGTTTTATATATCACAAATTGAAGAGAAAAGGTCAATAAATAATATATTCAAATTTAAAACAAAAAAAATCCTTTTTTTAGAAATTTACCTGTAAAGTCCGAAGTTTAAAACCTTATTTTATAAGAAGAACACATTGTTTTTTTTTGTCTTTTTTTTAATGGAACCTTGGTCCTTGCTCCTTTAATTGAAAAAAAAATTAGGGCTTGAATTACATTTTTCGAGGAGTTATAAGCTTGGAAAGACAGGGGGTCGAATAATTCACGCCTCTCATTTTGAAATGTTTATTAAAAAGTAAATAATTAATTTATGTCAAATAGTTTTATATATCACAAATTGAAGAGAAAAGGTCAATAAATAATATATTCAAATTTAAAACAAAAAAAAATCCCTTTTTTAGAAATTTACCTGTAAAGTCCGAAGTTTAAAACCTTTTTTAAAAAAAAACGCATTGTTTTTTTGTTTTTTTTTTAATGGAACCTTGGTCCTTGCTCCTTTAATTGAAAAAAAAATTAGGGCTTGAATTACATTTTTCGAGGAGTTATAAGCTTGGAAAGATGGGGTGGAATTATTCACTATTTTCACGAAATTTCTGACACTGCTAGCCCCAGCACTGATGGAGGATCAACGAATACTTCACCATTCTCATACTTTTTTTTTATCGAGATCGATGAAATCAACCATTTTTTCAATCAAATTAATTGATTAGCTGCTTCACTGCCGATGTAACAAAGCGCAGACGCGTGTATGTAAATCCAGAACCGTGTGTTAAGTGATGTTACGGTACGGTAAAAGAAAAAGACTATAAAAAGAACGCGTCCTCAGACAGACGAGAACGTTCGAGAAGACATAGGTCAAAGAGAAGGAGTACGATCAGGTTTATTCGGGAAAGTACCCGGAAATACATGTTGTTGTTACAACAGGCAAAAAGTTAGTCGAGTTATTACTTGTTTTCTGTTCCTTGCGACGTACTCAGCTACACCATGTTTGGTGCTCAGTGTCAACATGATAACGCATAATTAAACGTGTACTACATTACAAGGGACCCACCGAAAGGAAGCTTCACATACCTCCTCAAAGCGACTTAGTTCACAATACATTGTAGTTAACAGTGCACTGTAGAGAATCATCTGTTGATTTAATAAAATTATGCTCTAATCAGAAACATTCATTTCGAATGAACAAAGAACCTACTGTTGATTTTGTCTGCTGAGCGCATCTGTTTACGCGATGATAACATTTCCTAAATGCACATGTGATGTAAGGCTGTATAAGGGTGTTAATCGAATTGTTTTGATTATTGATTTTCGATATTTATCGGAAGCAATCTGAGACAGAAGCTATCTAAGAACACTACCAGTCGCATAAAGTACATTTATGTGAGATTTCAAAAAGACTCGACCCAGCCCAGCGATTTTTCTATAGGAAACGAACTCACATACGCGCAAAAAGTGATTTTTATATAGCTAGTGATTTAGATAGGGAAATATTTTATAACAATACTTATGTATCTATAATTTGTAAAAGACACAAACTACACAAGCATATAAATAAATTATATAAACATGAAATAAATAAAATTGAAATCTGTTCTCGACTAGAACAATCGGTATGCATGCGTGCTGCAACCCAGGATTGGAATAGGTCAATATGAACTTCTATCTATGTAGGCTCACATGTTCTACCAATTCGCAACGAACATAAATGCATGTACACTATATATTATTATATTATTGTTTGATATATCTATGTACAGAAACTTAAGTTATGTGGTATTATTTTATGAAATATTTGTATTTCAGTGTTTACTTGAGTTAATCAAGTTGAAATTTGTAGCAGTATACAGTAATATTAGTCCTCGTGCGAAAGTGCAGAACACAAAATGTTTTAAATAATGATAATAATAGAATAACAATAACAAAGACTTTCGCTGGTGAGGACTACTATTGACTGTAACCAGTTATACAATCCTTTTGAAAATTTCATCTCTATTTTTTTCGTTATGTACTGAATATTGTTAATGAAACCTTTATGAAATATGTTCTTATTAAATTTTAAAGATTTTCTATTCTGAAAGAAGTTTTTACAAATTTAGTCTAAAAATGTTATTTTAAAGTTTTTGTTAAAAAAATCAGATTTTCTCATTATTCAGACTTGTATTACAAAGAGGGGGTTGCAAAAAATGAGTTGTGGTGTGAGTGGAAATACTAACTGAAACAGAGAGAATGTTTAGACCTGTAATAATACAAAGAGGGGGTTGCAAAAATGAGTTGTGGTGTGAGGAGAAATACAAACTGAAATAGAGAGATGGTGAGTTTTAAAATATAATCTTAAAAAGATAAGATACAAGTTAGAAAAGCATTTAATCCAAGGCATGAAAATTGTAAAACAAACGTTTTACTATAGGCTTTAAAAATAGAGGTACAAGATTCAATTTGAAATTTATTTATCTTCAAAGTGCACTTTTATAAATTTTACAAAGTAAGGTATAAAAATTTAATTTAAATTGAATCAAAAAATTACCTTGGATTTATTTTATGTAATGTACATTTTGTTGCAATTTAAAAACATTATCTTTCATCTAGCAATTAAGGATATAGATATAAAATTTTCAATTATATTTTTTTAAGTGCAACAGAATGTACATTATATAAAATAAATCCAAGGTAATTTTTTTGATTCAATTAAAATTAAATTTTTATACCTTTATAAAAGTGTACTTTGAAGATAAATAAATTTCAAATTGAATCTTGTACCTTTATTTTTAAAGCCTATAGTAAAAACATTTTGTTTAACAATTTTCATGCCTTGAATGAAATGCTTTTTTAACTTGTATAAGTATACATATTAAAAGAAAAAAATATAAACGTTTGCTATGTTTTTTGAATGAAGTTTACAAGCAAACTGGGAGAATTTACCATTCCTTTTATGTGCAAGTGATCTTTGCATTCACCTACTATAAAATAAATCTATTACGAACACACATCCACGCACATACGCATGCATTAAAATCTTGTTTTTCTGTCTCATTGCCATGTCAGTTTCTGTGAATATTGTTGCTTACGTTAAACCAGCCTCAGATATTTTGTGTATGCATCCAGTTCGTAAGCAAGTATGAAATACCGTTTCGAAAATTAAAAGACGAGAAGTATGCCGTAGAAAGATGGGTGTTAATTAAAGAATGAAAATAGAATTCGAAGTGGAATCTGGTGGACGAAACGATACACAAACAAGATCAGAGTTTATGAAAAACATAACAAGTGTTGTTCACTTATTTGAAATGCGAAATAAAATACGATATATTTCTTTTTTAATTTGTCTTGTTTTTTATTGTTTTTTAAAGCGGAACAATTTTGCCACTAACAACATAAATTACGATTAGGGTTGCATTTTACTTGATTTTATAATTAAAATTATACCTCATAGTACAACGTAAGTATACTATGAAATAATTATGTTTATCTTTCCTTTTTTTTTTAATTATTTTTTCATCCATTTCTTTCTTTCCTACAAATTTCGTGTCTTGTTTCTTTTATTATTTCTTTTTTTTTTTGTCGTTTGTCTTTTTATTTTATTTTATTTTATTTATTTATTTATTTATTTATTTTGCTATTTTATTCCTTTTATTTTCTTAATTGTGACATTTTTATTACATCCGTTTTCTCCTTCCATTATTTTTTTTTCATTCGTTTTCCCCTTTTTGGTAAGTTTATTTTATCTCCTTCCATTATTTTTTTTCATTCGTTTACATTTCTGTTCTATTCTTCTTATATTGTTTACCATTCTTTAATATTTTCTTTAACTATTTTGCCCTTGTCGGCCAAGATAAATTTTGTCTTATTTTTTCTTTTTAACAATTATTTCCTCTTTTTTTATTTTTTTTTTCATTTTGTCATACATAATCATTTCTTCAAACTATTTGTTATCACCGGGCTGTTTCCGAGCTTACTACAACATGGCCGTTTTCAATTCAAATGAAAATACTGTTCAATCTACACTATCAAAAGAAATCATCATGGTATTGCACACCGTCCACCTGACACTCATTTAACACTTTCCTCGAATTGCCTTTGGGTCCTTGATAAATGCTGACTCCTAAGTAAAAGAAAAGCAACTATATTATTTCTTCCAATCTTATCTCTATGTATGGGAGGTGAGGGTGGCTAAGTAGTTAACGACACGGAATAATGACCTGGGTGTATCAAGTTCGAATCCGGTTTGTTCCACAAAAATCAACTTCACTTAGGATGTTCGTAAACTTCTCGTGATCCATCTTGCAAGTACCCGATGTCTTTCTAGAAACAATTTTGACTAGCTAAATATCGAAGCAAGCAATGCCAAGAATAGAACCTTCGGATTTATAGGCTACGATGTTGATCTCTAATGTATAAGTAAGAAAGATTATTTAATATAATCTTTATTTTACGGCATACACACGCCGGTTCTCAATGGATCTTCCAAGTTAGGCCACGTTGGGCCTGGTCAGCACTAAATGAGTAACAATTTTGGAATACTAGGTGCTGTATGTGCTCTTCGAGTATCTCGGCATTGAGTCCAGCTCTCCTGAACGTCACCTAGTCATTATCGATTCAGGATAGTAGGGTTGTGGATTGTGCACAGCTTGCTTCACAGTTACACGCGGTGCTATCCTTACAGAGGGTATCCATTGTCTCACAAGCTATAACGGTGGCTTTTATACGTTACTTTTATATATGCAAGTACTTCCTCGCGTATATTTCAACGATACATTTACAGTTCATTTATGATTATTGCGTCTCTAATTACATTAACATTTTCCTCTAGTAGTTTATCTTTGACGATTTAATTATTTCCCATAGTTTTGGTTTTTAACCCACGCTGTATTAACAGTACCTCAATCGCCAACATTTTTATAGCATCACTTTCATTCAATTACAGACTTTAAGAAGTTCACTCTTCCATATTTTATTTTATTTTTTTTATTTTTAGTATATCATTTCTTTTAAGAGCCCACTTTTCTTTTTACGTTCTTCCTTTATCTCTTCGTTTGGTGCATCGCGGTAATAATCGTTTTTACGACTTCATTTCCAGCTTCGTTTTCCTTTAATGGCTAACCCATGTATCTCCACATCTCAACAAAATGGCCACTAATCCAATCTGCTGTCCATCAGATCCTCCAAACAAAGCCAGACAGCCGACAGCGTAACCATATCTGAAGATGTTAATCGCGTTTGCCAAAAACCTTTTACGGCCCAACAGGCCACCACTTCGCTTTATTTAAAGCCGACATAAAAGTCTCAGACAAAAGGTTCAATCTAAGTAGATATTTATTTGGTTTCACCTTTATAAAGTCACTAAGATTATACCGGCCTTATTATGCTTACCGTGAGAGTGCTCTCAAACTTACTGGGGTTTAAATTGCACGTGAGTTGCTTGATTTGCCTATGAAAACTTTAGCAAAGTCATGAACGCAACTACGTCCCGAGAAAATCTTATCAGATTGATTATAGTCATTTACGCAATATTATTTTTATGAAACGTATTGACCAATACCTATCCCAGCTATGACGCTGGGTATATTTATGTAAAATTATTGGTGCACGTGAAAAATCCATGGTTTCTTCTTACATCCATATCTATAATTTACTGTTAATGATAATATTTATTTTGAAAAAAATAAAATAAACACGTGTCAGGGTCAGTACTAATGTTGGGACGATTAGTCGGAATCAGAAAAATCGGAAAATTTTGAGGTATCGAAATCTTTATTGAAATCGAAATAATTTGTACCTGATTTCCGATGCGAAAAACGATTCTTTTTATTGCACTTTTTTTGTTTGTCTTTGTGTAAAAGATCATTTTTCATTGCTGCTACTAATAATGAAATGATGAATATTTATTGATTTTAAAGTACCATTAAAATCAAAACTTATAGATCACCGCACTCCCCACAAATGCATTTTTACGTTTGCACAAATATATGCACATACTACATGCGTTTTTACGGCAATTATAAACAAAAAGCTATTTAACGAAATATACAGTAATTTTAAAAGAATCGGAATCTGTAATTGTATCAGAATCGGAAGAAATATTAGCATCGTTCCATCATCAGTCAATGCAGAGTGGGACGATGAAATTGTCGCCCTAAATAAACAAGATTCCACTTCACTTTGAGGAAAACCGGTTTTCTTTTTTTGTTACAGACCATCTGCTAGTTGGCCAGAAGTGTACAAATCCAAAGAGGAGCAGTTTATCGTGTCTGAAAGGGATACAGCGTTTAACGAGCGAGATCGCTGATGCGCCGCTGTATAACTCATGCTCTCTACCAATCACTTGGTCGACACAAATAACAGGGATGTGCCCACGGTGATGAAAACAAAGTTTCCAACCAGGGTCATCGTCTTTGGTGACGTTTCAAGTGAGGGTCACATCATGCCACCTCACATCTTCGAAGTCGACTTGAAAGTCAACACCAAAATGTATCTGAATATGCTAACGAGTGTGGTGTTCTCCTGGTGCAATCAGGTGGCCGCTGGCAAACCCGGGATGTGGCAGCAGGACTCAGCGCCGGCCAACCAAAGAAACCCAGGCTTTGCTTCGGGAGTGCTACGAATGTGTACCCTTCTCTCACTGCTCCCCCTTCCACGCCGACCTGAACCCGCTGGACTACTTCGTTTGGTCATACGTCGAAAACATCACCAACATGACCTCCCACAACACCAAAGCCAGCCTGATCGCCGCACCCGGCCGAGTATCCGCCGAACTCTCGCCGGCGCTTGTGGAAAAGGCATGCTCCCAGTTTCGGACCCGTATTGAGGTGACGATTGCGGATGAAGGCGACTACATCGAATAGATATCAGCTCTACTACATAATCAAGTTAACTGAATTGATTTTTGCAATTAAGTTTTAAAATAAGGCTGTAGTGTTGTTTTCTTTAGGTAGACAATTTTCTCGTTCCACCATGTACTATTAAAAAAGCAATCGCTTTCGTTTTTTTTTTCTGCGATCATAATTGCCATTGCCAGTTTAATATGTCAAGAATAAAACAAATATGTCATTTTTTAAATCAATTTATTTAAAAGTGTAGTAATTAAAATTTAATATTAAATAGTATATATCTTCTTAATAGTAAAATCTAATATATAAACGGCTATATGTCTGTCTACCTGTCTGTCTCCATATTTTCAAACTCCTCCAAAACTAAAAGTCGCTAGGGACCTGAAATGATTGGATTTTTTTTTTTTTTTTTACGGATCTTTCTTTTATGGGTCTTTAGCCGGTTAAAATAGTTTTTAAGGGGTCAAAAATGAAAAAAAATATGTTAAAAATTTTGTACATTCATCTTAGTATATTTTATATTTTTTTATTTTAAATCAATTCATATATCTCTCATATTGGTACTTTGGTAACGTCATCAACTTTGAATGCTACAGTTTTGCTTTTGGTTTCGATTCTAACTGGTGGCACTCAAATACTTTTCTTTTTTTTACCTTTGAAATTACGACTCTATAATAATACATACAGAATCTGGACAAATTAAAATATCATATTTAAGCGTATTTTTGACCGGGCAAATCCGGGTAACCCCCCTACGCTAGTCTAGTTTATAAAAGGTTGTATGTCTGTCTTTCTGGCTAGCAGTCTCCATATTTTCAAACTCCATCTCTTCCGAAACTAAAAGACATAAAGCGGCGCTAGACGCTTCAAATGATTGGATTTTTATGGATCGTTTTTTTATGGGTTTTTAGCCGGTTCAAATCGTTTTTAAGGGATCAAAAATACTTTTTTTTTACTTTTGAAATCAAGACACTATCATAATATATACGAAATCTGGAAAAATTAAAATATCATATTTAAGCGTATTTTACAACTAGGCAAAGCTAGTAATTAAAAATTAAATATTCTTCAAATCAATATATGGAATGTGGCATTGAAATATAGTTTTAAAATTGTACTCATCATATTCGGCGTATGAATCCAAACATTTTATTGTTAGTATTGGTTTCCCCGATATTTTTCTACTGAGAATTATTGCTAGAAAGACATTAGGGATTACAAGAAGGTCGCCAACATCCTAAGTGAAAGCGATGTTTACGGTCGTCAGTCCATGTCGTTAACCATTAGACCACCGTCACCTCTAAGTTTGTACTGATTAAGTCGATAGAGTCATGTAAGTTGATTTTCGAACAATTTCTTAAACAATGGATAAAGTCGGGATTTTTTTCACTTAGCGATATCACATTAATCATGATCCAACATATTGCTATTATTTGCTTCCATACGAGAGCAAAATGTGACACAAGGTGGTTTTTAATGTGTGAGAAAACCAGCTCCCAAAAAGGGACAATCTAGGACTAGGTAAAAATAAAAATTGATTTAGTATAGAAGGCTTTCCCCGACATAGACTAACGACAAGTTAACACGATTCAACGTCTGATGAACGGACGATTTCATTTTCTTATACGTGTGAAAGATAAAAAATATACGTATGTGCATAAAGTGCCTTAGCGTACATTTAATTGCAGTATGGTTGGTTTGTCAGAAAACATACTAAGTCAAAGTAACTGCTATAATCCTGTATAAGCTATTGACATTACAAAGTTAGAGACGTTGAATTAGTTATGTAGCAACGAGTAAAAGGAGTGAAGGATGCGCCGTTTGCCGTCTATCGAGGATTGAACCAAAAGCGCCCAGCGTGTCATTTATATTCTTATAAGAATATTGTTATTGTGTGCTATGACTAGGATTAACTATGTAAATGAATATATTTTTGTATGGGTGAACTTTCGTTGAGATAAAATGTGTTGGGAATTTGCTTTCCTGTTCAGTTTTCAAAGCTGACGTAACGAGTTTAGACCATGTCGAGTGTCCACCGATAGAGAAACAAAGAGGTATTCATATACGAAAAAAACTTACAGTTTAACGTCGTAGATCGAAGCTCTGTGTGTGCCAAGTTCGAATACATCCGATTCAATAACACCAGTTTTCACACATGGATGTTTGCGCCATTCACTTGGCCTATCTTGTATGTATTTGATACTAGAAAGATTCAAGGAGACTAATGCTACGAATAGAATCAAACTTGTTCAAATGTAATACCATGTTCATTTATATGAATTGGTTTTATTTAAACGCGTCGCATTGTGTTCATAGTTTGTGTAATTAGTTCTTATTTTATCCAAATAAAAAAAAACATACACATTGTATAAATGGTACCAGAAAGAGATAAAGATCTCACGCACTGTGATACAAAGTGAATTATTGCATTGAAACAAAAATCAAAATCCATTTCGAAAATATATCAATTTCTAAATAAATATAACTACAACGTTAATAAGAAAGAAATTTCTTATTTATTGACATACGAAACAATAAGTGCACAGTTTAATGTCGGTTCGGGAACTGTAGATACGGTTATTCGCTAGGAACTGAAGATGCGGAAGATTTGCGCGAATGCACCATCCTGCAACTCTATCCATGTCACAGATTATTTGACCAATATGGGCATCAAAACAGTTCTCTGACCCTCCCGTTAGTTCAGACCTTGCTCTCTGTGACTTTTGGTTAATCCCTAAGCGCAAGGAAAACCTTAGAGGCTGTCGTTATGTGAACATTAAGAAGATGAAAGAGGTTGTGATGAAAGTCATTGATACGTTCACACAGGAGGACTTCAATGGGGTTTTCCAGAAGTTGTTGGAACGGTAAACAAGTGCATTGCAGCCGAAGGAGGTTGCTTCAAAGGGGACTAGAGTTTCATGTGTGTACGATCAATAAAAGTGCCTGTACGAGGAAAGTCTGGAAACTTATTAAAGGCACCTCATAATACGACATTTCTTACGGGCTTGGTTCTGTTGTTGGCATTGATTTTCGCGATCCATTCGAAACTCAGGTACTTAAAGGAGATACAGTGTAAAAGTTGCCAAAGTTTATAATTAGAAAAGGTGCTATGGAAACATTTGGATTCGAATTTGGCACAACACCATCGTCACCTCCCATCGTTAACGACTTCGAAACCGTCATGGCGATAACGAACAACCATAAACCTTCATATGCACTACATCGTTAAAGTTGACGATAATCTGCAGTCGTTTACTGGTTGAAATAAAACTTCAACACACAAATTCGTTTCTCAAAAACTGGTTATCTTAGTTAATGTTAATTCCATTTCCATTTTTATAAGTTGAAATTGCATGATTTTTTTTAATTTTATAATCTTAGTCTTAGATACACTACATAGTGTATCGTAAGGTTTTCAATTAGGATTGCAATTTTTGAGAATTCGATATCTCTTTCTTTAAGGTTTAGTAGACGTTGACTATATTTTAAGACTGACGGTTTCTCGATTGGGGGAACCTGTTTCAAGGATGATTGCTTCACTTCTTTGAATAACCTATGTATAAAATTTCTGTTTGGAAAGATAGTGGTGTAACGGATAAAAGTGCTATACTAATAAATTGTTACAATTTGCCGTATTCTATGGGCTGAAAGTTCCAGTCTTATTCAGGACGAAACTAAAATTACAATTCGATTATGAATTACGCAAAATTGCTCCCTCGTCATGGCTGACGGAACGATAGCAGGTTATCTGAACTGAATAAATAAAGGTGCCTGTACGAAATTCCATACAAATTCCTAGTTCGAGAAAATTCGCCGGAAATTGATCGATGGTTACATCGACTTGGTTGCTATGAGAATAACACTCAAGATTGAAAGAGTACTCCTAATACTCATTGTAATACAAAGCGTAACGTTTTTGTTGTTTTGTTTTTTTATATGGACTGTTACGAATATTTATATCGCAAGATATTTATATAGCAATGCTTTTTTGCTGTAGATCTACACTCCTCTTAGATAGTATTTTATTATTATCGATCGTATAATAACCTATATAGAAATGAATCTTAAATGAAATATACTCAATTAATGCAGGTAATACATATATGTATCTGTGTATGTGTGTGTGATTGTGCGTGTGTGCATCGCGTTATAGAAACCGCTCTTAATCTTAACTTCATTAAAATTACTTTATACGTGGATGCTTTTTTTTTTTTTTTTTTTTTTTTTGTAGTTCAACCGCGTGTCTAACTTGTAAACCCCCCAATTTCGGTCATTATTATAAAAACACACAAATATTCACAAATTATCTTCATACGCAGTAGCTGCCCCTAGTAAACCTTTCAGGCAGACGGCCCTCTACCTGAAATCAAAACTCCTTATTTGCACGTTCAAAAGAACACAGTCGGCCCAAGACTGATGGAAGACGAAATAGGTTTATTCAATTTGGTTGTGTTCTAAGTCGTTGACCAATAATTTGTATGGAGAGAGAGAGAGAGAGAGAGAGAGAGAGAGAGAGAGAAATAAGGAAAGAGATAAATGATCAGTGTTTAATTATATTTTGTCAGCATATTTCAATTTTTCGATGAACGCACGTTTGCATTCTCCAAACGAATTAACGGTTTCTCTCTGCCACTATATCCCTCCCCACCTCTCTCTCTCTCTTCCCTCTCTCCTCTCTCTCTCACCCCTGTCTCTCATCCATCTTTCTTTCACTCTCTTTCTCTCTTTCTCTCTCTTTCACCATGTGACGTCATATCCGTCTCTTTTGATTTCAACTATCTACTAGTCCTCTCTTCGGTTCAGCAAGTTGACCCCTGGTAGAACCTTTCTTCCTTTTATTTTTATTAACAATTGCATATACTAGTAGTTGTACTCGCATAATATCCAACATACTTTGATGATAACAAACATTAAAATAAGACAATTAAAAGAGATAATCTCACAATGCAAAATAAAAGTGTATAATTCCATGAATTATTATATTATTTCATCGTATGTCTTGTAGCGTGTTTTTTAAAAGATACAGGATCACACAGACTCCGATGCCTCTGTTCAGTCTCGAAAGATAAAGGATGCCCTCTGTAAGGGCAGCAGCGCGTGTAATTGTGAGGCAAGGGTTGCACAATCTTCAACCACACCTCTCCTGAATCCGCACTGTTTTAATCCAGTGGCAAGGAGAAGTCCAGGACAATTGGAAATAATACCGAGATCGTAATCCCAGATCGTCATCCATTTAGTACTGGCAAGGTTCAACGTTGCTTAACTTTGATGATCCAGCGGGAACCGGTGTGTCAACGTGACTATGCCGTATAAATGATACAGAATCACACAGATACGGGTTGTGTAATCAATCGAGAGAGACGATAGCAAAGCCTCCATTTATATCGACTCTGACATGAATATGAAAGAAACATTTGAAATAAAATATATAGCTACATCTGGAAATATAGTATTGTTGTTTTGGATAGCGTGGACATCCATCTTATCTGAACGAAAACGTTTTACTTTTAGCCTACAAAACGAGACTTTCATCATTTGTGAAAGAAATTTCCAAGATTTATCGTTATGTCGTATCAGCATTTCAAAGGGTATATTTGCAGCGTCCCTTTCTTCTCTCCATACGTGTCCATCTTCATGGATAACCACCGTGATTAATCGACCGTGGGAAATGGTCACTGCGAAAATCATACGAACTGATGTGTATATATATGTATACACAGTTCGGTAGAAGTTTGAAGAGGCTAGTACGTGATTTGGGGTCATGCACTAATCGCCTTTCAGCTTTGGCTCAACACAAATAATATAGTGTCTCTCTCACACACAAAAAAGAATAAAAGGATCGCCGTTACACCGATGCACATATATACATTTACACATACAGACACATACATATCACACACATTTATATACGTATAAATACGCACATATAGACATTAATATATATATATATATATACATATATACACGTATACGTATACATATACATATATATAGATACTAGCAAGAAGACCTGACGTTGCCAGGAATTGAATGATAATCAACGAATATTTCACGCTCCTATATTTTTATTTTCATTAAAATCCGTGAAATCGCCCGCGGGGAAGCTTCACGTACCTCCATGCATTAACTGAGTCCAAAATATGTTATTCTGCATTGCACTGTAGAGAACCTACTGTTTCTCTTATAAAATTATTTTATATACACTTCTTTCGAGTTAACGAAAAAAACACATAAAGAAATTTACGTGCGGGTTTATTTGCATTACCTGGTCTGACAACGTCATGCAAAAAAAAAAAAAATGCACGTAAATTTTCAAGTTTTATATAATTCTTTGCAGCAAACGAAATAAAATTAAGAAATGTACGTACGGAGTTGTAATCTACAGACCACGTCATATGCAAAAAAAAAACAAAAAAAAACGCTATCAACTTACCCACAGAAGAATTTCACGGCCTGTTGTTCAATCATTGTTGCTGAGTGATGACATGGAAAAATAGCTTTACCGATTATAAATAAATTAAAATAACGGTTACGATTATTAGTAATTATCGGGGGTATTCTGAGACAAAGCTTAACTAAGATTACTCCCAGACACTTGCCACTGCAAATGTCTGTAAATTTTAAACAAAATCTGTTCAGCAGTTTCGGAGACTGTAAGGAACGAACTCACACACACACAGATAAAGTTTCATTTGTATAATTGTAGAGATAATTACACACACACACACACACACACACATATATATATATATATATATATATATATACATATATACAAATATACACGCAGACGTATACATATACATACAGTTACTTGTAACACGTATATACGTATATATCTATACTCCTATAAATTCTGGAGTTATTTTTTGTGTATTGTTATTCATATGAAAGCCCCTTTTTTTTCTATTTATAAAATAGAAAATACAATTTCCTTATGTATGGGTCGTGAAATTGCGTATATCTGCAAAGATCTAGTTAATTTGCATATTCTTTTAAACATTCATTTTAATTAATTCTCTATTTGTTTGTTCGGTTTTCTTATAGGATGAACTTTAGTTACTATTACCTGTAATTACATCCATGCATATTCATCTACGTAGTGTATACTTGCGTAATATTTGCGTAAAATGTTAGAGTAAACACAAACATCTTTCTATATATATTATGTATGTGTATATATGTTTGTTTAAAAATTTTGCCTAGCTAACTTTTCTCTCAGTTTCTGGTCTACAGACATGAAACTTAATATATAGGGTATACGAACCCAGGCGAAACTTTATATTTAGGTTCAAAAGTGTGAAAATTAAAAAAGTGGAATTTGACAGGTGACGGTCGAACAACAGGATTACGAATATGCATGCGTAACGTAATAGCTATTGATTCATGTTTCATTTTTAGCCTTGCAGATAACATGTTAATATAGCTCAGGCATTAACGTTAAAGGAAAAAGTAAATCGTAAGCTAGACGTTTTGGTTTCGATTCTCGGTAGTGGCGCACGACTCATTTTTTAAAGTTTTTAAAGCATTATTATATATCGGGTCCAATATAATCTCCATATATAATATTTTTGATTGCAGAAATTCCTCTCTGGACTAAAGTATCATAGGTTTGCAACAACATATGTCACATACAAATTCAATACATCTACTCTGATAGCCACTATTTTATGTAGTTTACAATCACCATTTCTAATACAAATCTACAGACGAAGAAGCTCCTATTTTCCTCTCTCAATATTTAATGCTCTCACCGCTACCAATTGTCACCTGGTCCAATTTTACATTTTTCAACTATAAACCCTCCGTAACTGGCTAAGACATTGTAAGAGTATCTTGTGTAGGAGACGGTGAGACTCGTCGTGGGCGACGAAGCGTTTCACTGAAGAACCACAGCAACACACAGCAAACCAACAAACAATCACAGCCACGGCGCGAAGGCAACTTACAAAGCTCAGCTGACTGCACGAATAGACACGGAACCCAACGGTCACTGTACTGATCGCCACGAACGTCAGAACCCGACTGACTCGCACCTCCAATGGACCGATTTTTATTACTCAAGATGGCCTAGCTAATTTGCATCCCCGCGAGATCTCGCGCGATCCTGCGAGATTCCGTCTCTAATAAAAGCAGGCAGGCGCCATCTTGAAACTCTTTCTTCCGCTGCCCCGACCACAGGATCAGCCACCACCCCACACGCCAGGCACACACGGACCCTCTTGCGCCGAGGGCTACGGTTAGTCTCACACTCCCCCCTGGTCTCCAGATCACATACGTGACACGGCGGACGTGGCCGTTTGATTCGAGCACTCCTGCGGAGGGGTATTGCCGGGACTTCCTCATCGGAGCTCTCAGAAGTGGCATCGGAAGCATCAGCATTAGAGCTCGCAGTTGAGTCATCAGGTCCATGGGGCACAGGTTGGATCCATCGCTCATCGTCGGATGACTCGCTCCTTCCACTGCTCGCAGTTGAGTCACCAGGTTCGTGGGGCACGGGTTGGATCCATCGCTCATCGTCGGATGACTCGCTACTTCCACTGCTTGCCGATTGGTCAGCGCTTAGAGCGGGCCGGACATCCCTTACGTGGCGCGGAGTACCATCGACTAGTATGGCCTGTTCACTGATGACGCCGGTGACCCGCCCCCTCCAAAAGCTGCTGGTGCACCGGCCGCCGGGTGGCTTCACCCAGACGGTGTCTCCCACTTGGTACGTCCCCTGGGGTTCTCGTTGGTCGGGTAGACACACTTCAACGTCCTTGACGCGCACGTGGTAGTGATGAATCGCATCAGCAGGCGCACTGCCGCCAGTCACGGTGTCCTTAGGCGTTGTGTTGTATCTGTAAACCGCCTCCGCGATCGTACACTTCTTCCTGGCCGCGATCCTCTTCGCGGTTCGGTGGCATCGCTCCGCTATGCCATTGCCGCTCGGCACATACGCGCATCGGTGTCGAAGGCGGATCCCCCAGTTGTCCATAAAATGCCTAAATTCCCTGCTGCAGAACGCCGTGTCGTTATCTGTGAGGATCTCCTCAGGCGGCCCCCTTTCGTAGAATATGGATTCCAATTCGTGGATGACACTGGTGGAATCCTGCCTTGCCAATTGGCGCCAAATCGCGAACCTCGTTGGCCCGCAGTCTATCAGCGTGAGGAAGTGTTGGCTGCCGTAGTGGGTTATATCCATACCCAACCGACTCCAAGTCGCGTCCATTCCCAGCTGTCCTTTCCGCCATCTGGCTGGGGCGGGGTCGATGGACTGGCACGTTTGGCACTCCCTGACCACTGCTCTTACTGCGCTTTTTGGTATTGATGGTCTAGCCAACTTCACAAAGTAGTAGGTCCGTTGCACTCCGGGGTGCCCACTGTCGTGATGTATCTTCCTGATTTCGTCCTCCTCGACGGAGGCAGCACACAGAGGCAATGGCTTAGCTTCTTTCTTCATAGCCTCATACCATCTCCGTGGTACCCGAGTGAGCTTGTCGGCGAGGTTGTAGTCCGAGGCGACGAGCACTACGTCTACGGACAGGTTGTACTCCGTCACCAGTTTTTTCACAGTCTCGAGCCTCCGTCTTATCAGCATTTCGCTGGCTGCCTTGGTGCGTGCCCTGGCCTTGCTCGTGAGTGTGTCCGACACCCAGTGGTGCACGCAAAGTGAGTCGGTGTGCACACGCAGTTTCTTCACTTCCCATTGAAGTGCCAGGTTAATGCCCTTTATTACAGCGTCGAGTTCTGCCAGGTTGATATGGGCAGCATCATTCGCCGGTCGCAGCCAGCAGGCATCCTCAACTACGGCCCCATCTTTCTCCAAAACTACACCGATCGCTAGAGAACTTGCGTCCACCCACACGCTCAGTTTGTCTCCCTGCACGCACCAGTCCCCTGTGGCGGGGTCATTCTTTTTCACACTAGCGACGGTCTCCTTTAACATTCGAACCAATAGTTCGTCGGTTATCTCATCGTCCCAGCCTTTGCTGACCGCATTTGCCCTCCTTTTTATGACGCCTGTCGCTGCACGAACCCATCCGCATACTGGAAGGTGCCCCACAAGTTTCCCGCACAGGGAGAACACGGCACGTCTTGTGTAAACGTCGGGTACGTCGGGAACTGCGGTTCCACGCCTCCACCTCAGGATCCCTCGCTCCTCTTGAACGCTCAAGCCCAATACGCGGGCACCATCCTCAAGCCGCTCAGAGTCCTTGCAGTTTAGACCAAACTCGGCAAGTTTGGATCTTACGCGCGAAGAGGACACGATATCTTCGTTCACGTATATATCGTCAATATACGCCGATGTTCCCTTTCTGATCCATTCTTCTTGTGACAACACGGCATTGACGATAGCCTTCATTATCTGGGGTGCTACGTTTAGCCCAAATCCGAGTCGCGTAAGACAGTATCTCTTCCCGGAAAACATCACTGTCTGGAAAGGCCACATCGCCTCGCCGATCCGGACCTGCAAATATGCTTTTCTCAAGTCCAGTAGGGACACATTGGACCCTTGCCGGCGCCACTCTCGAAGCTTGCTGGCACAGACGTCGGCGTCCGCTGTGAACGCATCAACGTGCGCATTCAACTCACGGTAGTCCATTACCGGCCTCACCTTTAACTTGTTAGGTTGGGCAACTGCCATCAGCGGTATCAGGCCCTTGGGGGGTCCAAGTTTGTCGTAGGGGTATGGAATCAGCCAACCGTTCTTAATCCATTCACGGAGCTCGCTTTCGTATGCAGGCCTTATCTGGTCGGGCATACGGTACTCTGCCACTTTGTTTTGTAGTTTGGCCGGTTCCTTGTCTTCTGACCACCTCCAAGTGGCGGTCCACGCCTTCTGTTGGTCGTCGAATTCCGCACTGAAGTCCGGCTGGTCGACTCTTAGTGCTGCGCACACCGGGGGCCTATCCTGAAACTCTACAACGCCAGCGCGCGTTATGCGCACGCCGCCCAGGGCTTTGATGGCATCGTAGCCTAGCAACAGGTCGAAACTCAGCGGTTTTTCGCGTGTCACCAGCGCTTCGACGTTGGCTGAGTTCCCAGTTCTTGTGCGAATGTGTACCACACCCACGCCGCAACACATTCGTATTTTTCCAGTGATGGTAGTTATCCTGACGTTCTTCTTTTTCCACGCCCGACAGAAGTCCGCACACACTATGGTGCGGGAGCAACCGGAATCAAGGAGGGCTGAACATAACGTGTCATTAACTCGGACCTGAATGACAGGGAGCGCCTTGTTTATTTTCTGTTCGGGGAAGAGGTCGGCACTGGCACCTTGTCCCCGTCCCCGTTTCCCGCACAGTCTCGGGCCATGTGCCCAGTCTTGTTACAGCGGTAGCAGCGAACAGCCGTCGACCGCCTTCTACAATTTCTTGCCATGTGGCCCCGCCCGTTGCATCTGTAGCAGATGACATCACCTTGCGGGCTGGGTCCCTGAGACGGTCCTTCGCCACTTGGTGGGGCCTGTGCGACAGCGACTACCGTTTCCTGCACCGTCGAGTCGTCCTTCATTATTGTCCTGGCTCTGTCCACTAGGTCACTCAGCGGTAGTGAGGACATGGTAGAGGTTGCTCGCAGGAGCTGCTTTGCTCCAGCGGGGAGTCCTGACAGGAATTTGTAGGCTAGGGCCCTCTCGGGAAGACCGCCGAACAACACCGTCAGCTTCTTAAGTTCGGCGAGATACACGTCCACAGTTTCGCCCAAGCGTATAGACCTCGTCTCAAACTGCTCCCATGCAGTGGCGGGGTCAGTGGCGAAAGCCCTGTACAACGCCGCCTTGATACTCGAGTAGTCACACTTCTCCTCAGCGCTGAGTTGCTGATATACAGCGAAGGCCCCGCCGGTCAGCCGCAGAGGAATCACGCGCTCGACATTTTTCACGCCGGACAACTGACGATGTAACTCGACCTTCTCAACCCAGCTGAGTACCGGGTCGGATCCGTCGAATTCCGGTATCAATTTTAGATCGAACCTATCCGCCATTGAAGAAAAGAAAACCAAGTTCGGAGTGGGGAGGCCGAAATAGCTTGTAAGAGTATCTTGTGTAGGAGACGGTGAGACTCGTCGTGGGCGACGAAGCGTTTCACTGAAGAACCACAGCAACACACAGCAAACCAACAAACAATCACAGCCACGGCGCGAAGGCAACTTACAAAGCTCAGCTGACTGCACGAATAGACACGGAACCCAACGGTCACTGTACTGATCGCCACGAACGTCAGAACCCGACTGACTCGCACCTCCAATGGACCGATTTTTATTACTCAAGATGGCCTAGCTAATTTGCATCCCCGCGAGATCTCGCGCGATCCTGCGAGATTCCGTCTCTAATAAAAGCAGGCAGGCGCCATCTTGAAACTCTTTCTTCCGCTGCCCCGACCACAGGATCAGCCACCACCCCACACGCCAGGCACACACGGACCCTCTTGCGCCGAGGGCTACGGTTAGTCTCACAGACATACATAGACATAACATATTCTTTGCGATTTTCGAATTTTAAATAATAACGGTTCCCTAACCATGTTCAGCTCTGTCTCATATTCCAGAATGAAATTATTTCCTAAATAAACGAACACTTTAAAAGTTTACACAAAGGCGTCGCTCTCCTCGTGAGCCATTAGCACTAAAAAAAAAACGGAATATTAACCGTTCATGAATAGACAATTAAATACTGATAACCGTATTTACTGAAAAAAAAACGTGCATGAGTAATAAGCGCCATATACATAACGTCTCCTCCGTCTTTACTTGCACGTCTGGAACACTAAACAATATGTAAACGCAGCAATGGTTTTGAGAATGTAAACATGTACAAAATACCGATACAGCATTATTCCCCAAAATAAAAACTGAAAAAAAGCATATTTTCCTTTGCTTTTGGGGGGTTGTGTGTGTGTGTGTGTGTGTGTGTGTGTGTGTGTGTGTGTGTGTGTGTGTGTGTGTGTGTGTTTTGTTTGTTGTTTTTTTTTTTTTTGCATTTACTATTCCGGTTGACGATTAGATTTTTTACACCAAATATACTTCTTATGTTTATTACTTTTGAAATCAGGACACTATCATAATATATACGAAATCTGAAAAAATCAAAATATCATATTTAAGCGTATTTTACAACTAGGCAAAGCTAGTAATTACAAATTTAATATTCTTCAAATCAATATATGGAATGTGGCATTGAAATATAGTTTTAAAATTGTACTCATCATATTCGGCGTATGAATCCAAACATTTTATTGTTAGCATTGGTTTCCCCGATATTTTTCTAGTGAGAATTATTGCTAGAAAGACATTAGAGATTACGAGAAGGTCGCCAACATCCTAAGTGAAAGCGATGTTTATGGTCGTCAGTCCATATCGTAAACCATTAGACCACCGTCACCTCTAAGTTTGTACTGATTAAGTCGATAGAGTCATGTAAGTTGATTTTCGAACAATTTCTTAAACAATGGATAAAGTCGGGATTTTTTTTTCACTTAGCGATATCACATTAATCATGATCCAACATATTGCTATTATTTGCTTCCATACGAGAGCAAAATGTGACACAAGGTGGTTTTTAATGTGTGAGAAAACCAGCTCCCAAAAAGGGACAATCTAGGACTAGGTAAAAATAAAAATTGATTTAGTATAGAAGGCTTTCCCCGACATAGACTAACGACAAGTTTTAACATAAATTTCATTGCATATAGAAACACTTATTTGTTATACACTTGTGTTTTTCCAATTTGGAATTCTGTGGATTATTTTATATAATTTTCTTTTTCGTACTGATTCTCAAAATTGCGCACACGTTATTTACTTTTAGGAAGAAAATAAATGTGTACATTTGGTCCACCTCCACAATTTTCTTTAGAATGACGACTTTTATGGGTTTTCAACTATGCTGATTAAGAAAATCGTATTCAAATTTTGTGAAAACAAGTACTTATTGAAACCTGTAACATGCAGTGTAATTCACTGGTTGCCAGGTTTGTACGGTCGCGCGATAAACACATCTACTTCACAAAATCGTTATTTGCATGGGAATGTTGAGGGTGTCTATTCCAAACGCCGTTCTTAAGAGGAGGAGATGTGTGGTGTGTATCCGAAAGTTGTTCTTTACATGGTGAGTTTGTGATGTCTGCTCCAAACATCGTTCTTCTTAAAATAACACTACTCAAATAAGTGAAATGGAAAAAGGTCGTAATTGTTTTGTTTTACACGTTACAAAAGACGACGTAAACTGGAATTTCATTTAATATTATTGGTGGGAGAGTTGAAAAGAAGAGGAAAACATGAACAACAAACGGAAACAACTATGACTGCTACCACTGATTTCGATCACTCTAAACAATTCATATACAATGAGAATCCCTAACTTCTGTTGTTACATTCCATTATTATTCTAATGGACCATTTTTTTTGTAATTTTATTATTTCATACTGATTGACGCATTTCCTTAATTGCTTTTTTTTTTAATCCAAACAGTGCCTGCAGGTTATTGAAGAGTACCTGCAGGTTATTGAAGAGTACCTGCAGGTTATTGCACGAAACCAGCAGTAATCGTCAGTGAAAGTCAGATTATTTCATTTCGGCCACGGCCGCCAGTGTCCGCAATTGTTCAGGGGGGGCAGTGACCACCAACAACAACAACAACAACCATAAATTACTTTTTGCGAGGGCGTGTGGCAGGCTTCCACCGGGCAACGCCTGTTAACGGACCCTGCTAGTATAATAATAAATACGAAATCTGCATGAGTCAAAATATCATATTTAAGCATATTTTACGACCGGGTAATGCCGGGCAGCCTGCTTGTATACACACACACACACACACACACACACACACATATATCTATCTATCTATCTATATATATATATATATATGTGTGTGTGTGTGCGCGCGTGCGTGCGTGTGTATCTGTGTATGTGTATAGAAATATGATATGTATGTATGTATGTATATCAGAAGCAAATCTCTGAGTTTAAAAACATAAAGCGGGAGACCAGTACCCGCATTAAGCTGGTCTGCAGTTTGATTTGTTGCTGGCTATCTTGCTCTTGCTTGTTGCTGGATGTCAACATTTTGAACCGAGAGAGAGATTTAGCTGTCGTACAAAGCTAAAACTCTGTAACACTATCAGGTACAGATACTCCCTCAGGCTATAAGAAAAAAAGAAACGGTCCTATTGCGACGGAAAAGTTGTGACGCGTGTAGGTCTGAAATGCTGGAAGCATGTAGTAATTGATCTGCCATTATTATATGTATCTATATATATATATATATAGGTGTATGTATATTTATGTACATGTGTATGTGTGTATATCTATGTTTATATGTATGTATATGTGTGTTTGTGTGTATGTGTGCATGTATGCATATGGGCGTGTGTATGTGTATTTATGCATTTGTATATGTATGCATATATATGTGTGTATATGTATGTATGTGTGTATGAGTACATATTTACGTACATGTATGTATATGTAGGTAAGTGTGTGTGTGTATATATGTATGTGCGTATGTGTACGTATGGATGGATGTATGTATGTATGTATATGTGTGTATGTATTTGTAGGTGTGTATGTATGTATATCTGTATGTATGAGTGCATATTTACATACGTGTACGTATATGTAGGTAAGTGTGTGTGTATATATGTATGTGCGTATGTGTACGTATGGATGTATGTATGTACATGTGTATGTATGTATATCTGTATGTATGCATGTGTGTCTGTATACGTATGTATGTGTATTCATGGTGTATGTACATATATGTGTATGTTTACAGATATGTGTGTATCTGTATATATGCATATTTGCGTTTAAATATATATATATATGTGTGTGTGTGTATGCATGCCAATGACCGTCTTGTGTATGTCTATGTATAAGTATGTCTATGTATGCATATATGTAATGTGTATGTATGTATGCATATATGTGGGTTATTTGTATGTGTGTATGTGCATATGTGTATGCATGCGTGCATGTATATATATATATATATATATATATATATATATATATATATATATATATGTATGTATATATACCAGTGACCGTCTTCAGTGTCATGTCTGCTTGTGCGTGTGATTTTTTTTTTTTTTTTCGGCAGGACTAAAGTTAAGGTTATTTTCGGGCTCATGGACTTTCAGTACCTGAGGGAGTGGCACCCGTCTGACAAGACGTTGCAATCATCATCATGTATATCAGGAAACAGAGAGCGTGGGAGTTTAAAGCACGATTACATGAGCATACTCAGTGGTCATCCTCCTACGCATGCGCGTCGTATTGCACCAATATTAATGGTTGTCTGACGATTTTATCTCTGTTTTTCAGTTTTGTGCGAAGTATTTATCATGGGATTTCGTGTTCTTTGTTTTCTGAAAGGACGTTCCTTTCGTTGATTTAATGCAACTTTTGTGAAAAGATCTCCAAATATCTCCCGCCTGTTTCTGTTACTGACTTTTCAAAGTAGATCATGACATATTGAATCGAGGAATAACTTGAACGAAACTCATATTGTACAGTAACACACATCTGAGGTATAAAATTGAACTAGAGTATAGGATAATTGTGTGACTGGAGAGTAGAAACTGCAAACTTATTATGAAAACATATATTCGTGTGTGTGAGAGTGTATGCATGGGTATATATGTATGAAATGTATGTGTGTGTGTGTGTGTGTGTATATATATACAGATACTATATACGCTGATGAGCCCGTGAATATATATTTTTATATATTCTTTTAAGAATAAACATCGCTACTATATGGTAAGGGCACAAAATTGGTGAAGGGAAAAAGTATTCTCGTCTTTCCTTTAAGTATATATATATATATATATATATATATATATATATATATATATATATATATATATACTAGCAGTTCAGCCCGGCTTTGCTCGGACCCTATGTATTGTTTAAAACTTTATGTGCATATCTACACATATATTAAAAAGTTTGATTCATGCCCAGGTAAATTACATCTAAAATTTCAAGTGTTTAGACCCAAAATTGGCGGAGGAGTTTAGCAGAATCTGCATGGGTAAACTTTTTCAACCTTGGCCTCTGGCAGCCAAATTGTTACTAAAAACTGATTAAAAAGCTTATTCCATGTCTGAATACCCTTTATGTAAAATTTCAAATGTTTACACCTGAAATTGACTGAATACTTTGCTAGACACCGCAATGGTAAAATCTGTGGAACTCTGACCCCTTGGCAGCAAAATTTTCGACAAAAAAAAAACAATTAAAAAGTTGCCCATGTCTGAATACACTTTATGTAAAATTTCAATTGTTTAGACCAGAAATTGTCTGAGTAATTTGGTAGAAACCGCAAAGCTCAATTTTTTAACTTTTGACCCCAATTTTTACACTTGAACATTTATTGTTTTGGCTCAAAATCAATTAAAAAGTTTGATCCATGTCCAAGTAACGTACATTTCAAATTTCACGTGCTTAGACCTAAAATTAGCGGGGAGTTTGGTAAAGTTTTCAAATGTCAAATAGTTGAACTGTGACTCCCTTGACAGCCAAATTTCTGGTCACACCTCTATTCAGCAGATTTTCCCAAATCTCAATACTCCTTAGGGCAAATCCCGATTTTGAAGACTGAACATTGACATAGTAGGGAAATGTATACTCACAGACACTGTGAGAGAGAGAAACAATTACAGACAGACACACACACATGCACACACACATATATATATATATGTATATACATATATTTATATATATTATTATTATTATTATTATTATTATTATTATTATAAAAAAGTAAACCTTTAACAAATCTTAAAACCTCAACATTATTAAGAGGAGCAAACAAAAGGTTTTTCTAGCGGACTACCGACATTATTTTAATTTAATTACGGCATATGAAACGGATATTACACTTCCGGACTATATATATATATATATATATATATATATATATATATATATATATATATATTAGCAAAAGTACCCGTCGTTGACTGGGTTCAAAAACAGCCTACAGAAAATGGACTCTGATTTATGAAAGTATGATAGGTTATGAAAAGGAAGGGTTGTAAAGAGATAGCTTCGAATTTGAGAGTATCAAAACCAAAGCAAAATATGATGAAAGTAAAAATAAAATAGATAAACCCCATAATTTATTATACCATACCTTTTCACACTGAAACATTTATCACAATATTCTGTAGATCTATATTAAAAAAGCTTGTTAAACTTTGTGACATATTTCCATTCTATGGAGGTCAGGCGCGAACAAACACCCCATAATTTTATTATACCATATTTCTTCAAACTGAAACAGAATTATCAAAGTATACTTACGCAAATAGATATGAAAAGTATTTATTAAAGTTTGTGCCTATTTCCTTCTATGGAGGCTATGCGCGAACGCAGCCCCCACAATTTTATTATATCATCCCTATTTAAGTTAAAACATACTTATCAAAGATTTATTATGTACATCTATATAAAAACACTTGTAAACGTTTTTTTTTTTAATTTTTCAATTTTTAATTTCCATACTTTGTAGACCAGGCGCGTACGTAGACCCCACAATTTTAATGAACCACCGTTCTGCCAGATCAAACATACTCATTCCTGTGTCTCGATACATCTTCTATCATTATATGTAATCAGTTTTTTAAAATTGTCAACCATATATGAGCCTATTCGTGACCTGACACACACACACACACGCACACACACATTCAGCTTTATATTATATATATATATATATTGGCTGATTAAAATAATATATATATAGTTATCCACAGGTGATTAAAATAATATATATATATATATATATATATATATATATATATACATCCACATACAGTACTGTTTCCCTTTATCACTGCTCATAAGTGCGGGTAGACAAGAAACTACCTCAAACCAGGATCGAAACTTGACCGCACGAAAGACAACGATTCTCACCATTACACTATATGGCTGCTGCTATGCGAGTAGGGAATTAACGATGTTTTGACATCATCCAAATGCCTAAGCTCGATTTTTTTACACAAAGAGCATTGCTTAATACGCCAATGGCAGTTGTATATCACGTCCCAATAGACTCAACTAAAGATAGAGAGCATTATATATATATATATATATATATATATATATATATATATATATATATATATATATGAGCAAACAGTTAATAAAATATGTTTAAAAAAACACTTTGAAATGAGTTAAAACATATTTAATCTGAAAAGGAAACACTAGATAAATGGATAGGCCTTAATCCGCGGAGTTTCGAAGAAATACTCTCCTTCTCATCAGAGGGTAGGAATTAGCAAAATGCGGGATCGGATTTTGCATGCAGAAGTATTTGATGAAACAACAAGTAAGTCAAAGATCTTACTTGAAAACAAAAACAGTGAAGCAGAGGGAATATGGTGAAGAAAAAGGTGATTACACATGAATGGATAGTCTGGTGGAAGATAAAAAATCCAGTGACGGTAAAATCCAAATGTAAAACTTCAAGAAAGTTAAAAGAATTTCCATTTGTACAAGTAAAATCCAAGGAAATCCCGTACTTGAAAGAAGATGGTCCATAATAATCCAAAGGCAGAAATCCAAGGAATAATTCACAAAAATGTGTACAAGGAAAAAAGAAAAGATTCCAATAATATTTACATGCTTTTCACTCTACTTCCGAGATATAAATATAAATAAGAAAGATCAGGGAATAGAAAGAGGAGAGAGAAAAAAAGGAGAGAAAAGAAAATGATGATAAAGGTAAATATAAAATATAAAATAAAGGGAAACAAAAGTCAAAATGACACAGACAGGAAATGTTAAAGGCGCGAAAAAATATATAGGGCAAAATAAAATAGGTCAACTGAAATGTACAGATCATCACTTAAAAAATCTCAGCAAAAGTTATTAGACGACACTAAATGGAAAATAAACAAATTAATTAATAAATAATTAGAAAATAAAGAATAAATAAATAAAAAAATAATAAAAAATAAAAATAAAAAATAAAATATAAGATATAAAATATAAAATAAAATAAAAGTAAAAATAAAAAATAAAAAAATAAAATAAAAATTATTTAATGGGAGAGGATGGCCGGTATCTGCAAATTCAGGAAAAAGCAAGAAAAAAATGTAAGTAAACGCATATAGTAAGATATAAGTAAATATACATACAAGATATGAAAGTGTGGGTAGATTGATGAAGAATTAAAATAGAGGATTATTAAATTATAAAGTATTAAGAAGTATGTAGAAAAACGATAACGTTAAAGAATTAAATAAAGGGTAAAAGTAATAACTATGTAATTTCAAAATTGCCATAATTAAATTTAGACTTATGTTTACAGAAAGAGATCAGTTCATTTTTAGAATTTATTATATTGTTACTTTGAGGGGAAGTAATTATAGTTATAGCTTCGGTTGTGCAGAGGCGACTTGACTTAGAGCCTGGAGTATAAGACTTAACTGTTTTTTATGATTGCCCATTTGATTGAGAAGGGGGTATTGTTAGAGTTAAGTTTTTTAAGTAAAGTGGTTAGAGAAGTTCCTTGGTTATTATTAGAATTATAGTTGCTAAAAAAGAAATGAGGTTTGATATTCTTTTCTTAATTAATGTTGAAGTAGCGCCGATATATGTATGTACTTTATTAAAAGCTCGAGTTCTGGTATTAATATTAATTTGCTGCTTTGTATTAGTTAAATAGTTTGAATTTTGTTCACAGTGTTCAACAAATGGTGGGACAATGTCTGTATTTATTTTATATATAATTATTTTTTTTTACTATAATAATTAAATACCTACAGACACTAGTGTTTCATCCTTTCAGTAATCTTTAGTGCAGGGTGTCACGATTAACACCAGTCGAACAATTCGAACCCCGCAACACGGGACATCTCTGGCTCGATTAGCGAAGACCGTATCAATTCGGCTACCATTAACCGCGTGAAATAACGTTGAATTTAAACATTTTAATTTTAAATGTTCATTTACGTTAGTAAGACAGTGATCTAATCGTTATACGATGATCTATGCATAAGAGCTAAATTGACCGACTTTAATTCAACTGAAAGTCCTCAACGATAAGAAACGAATTTCTTATAGGGACTTAATAGTATGTAAGTATCGTTTTTTTTTAATTGCTTATATCCCGTCGCTAATTTGTAATTTATCTGTTATATTTTTGCTTACCATGTTACTTTTCTCAATGTTTCGGTTCCATGATTTTTATTAGTTCTTTTATTAGTTTTTCATTAGTTTTTATTAGTTCTTTTATTAGTTTTTCATTAGTTTTAATTAGTTTCTTATTAGGTTTTTATTGGTTTTTTATTAGTTTTTCATTAGTTTTTCATTAGTTTTTTATTAGTTTTTTATTAGGTTTTTTATTAGTTTTTATTATTTTTTTATTATTTTTTTATTAGTTTTTTATTAGTTTTTTATTAGTTTTTTATTAGTTTTTATTAGTTTTTTATTAGTTTTTATTAGTTTTTTATTAGTTTTTATTATTTTTTATTAGTTTTTACTAGTTTTTTTATTGGTTTTTAATAGGATTTTCATTAGTTTTTTATTAGTTTTTATTAGGTTTTTTATTAGTTTTTTATTAGTTTTTTATTAGTTTTTTATTAGTTTTTCATTAGTTTTTTATTAGTTTTTTATTAGGTTTTTTATTAGTTTTTATTAGTTTTTATTAGTTTTTTTATTATTTTTTTATTATTTTTTTATTAGTTTTTTATTAGGTTTTTTATTAGTTTTTTATTAGTTTTTTATTAGTTTTTTATTAGTTTTTTATTAATTTTTATTATTTTTTATTAGTTTTTACTAGTTTTTTTATTGGTTTTTAATAGGTTTTTCATTAGTTTTTTATTAGTTTTTATTAGGTTTTTTATTAGTTTTTTATTAGTTTTTTATTAGTTTTTTATTAGTTTTTCATTAGTTTTTTATTAAATTTTTATTAGGTTTTTTATTAGTTTTTATTATTTTTTTATTATTTTTTTATTAGGTTTTTTATTAGTTTTTTATTAGTTTTTTATTAGGTTTTCTATTAGTTTTTATTAGTTTTTTATTAGTTTTTTATTAGTTTTTATTATTTTTTATTAGTTTTTTATCAGTTTTTTATTGGTTTTTAATAGGTTTTTCATTAGTTTTTATTAGTTTTTTATTAGTTTTTTATTAGTTTTTTATCAGGTTTTTTATTGGTTTTTTATTAGGTTTTTCATTAGTTTTTTATTAGGTTTTTATTAGGTTTTTTATTAGTTTTTTATTAGGTTTTTTATTAGTTTTTATTAGGTTTTTTATTAGTTTTTATTAGGTTTTTATTAGTTTTTAATTATTTTTTTAATGTTTTTTATTAGTTTTTATTAGTTTTTTATAAGGTTTTTATTAGGTTTTTCATTAGTTTTTTATTAGGTTTTCATCCCTTGATCTGTTGTAACTCTCTTTATACATCGTGTAAAAGTTTGTTTTATCCGCTTCAATGATCAATTTATCCGAGCGTCTAATATCTTTAACTATGTTTTCTGGCTATTTCTAGAAGTCTCTGGTATTGCTATGGAATTACTAAGTGTTCAGTTTGTAAAATAGGTCGTTCACAAAGCATTTAATAAGTTCAAAATATATAGAGTGAGGGAAAAATATAGATGTTTTGAAATGTAGATAAATAAACAGATATTTCGGTAGATAGATGTAGATAGATCAGGAATAACAAATAATTAAACATATACAGAGATATTAATCATAGGATAGACTGATCGACTGATAGATAGATAGATAGATAGATAGATAGTATGTTTTAACTTAAATAGGGATGGTATAATAAAATTGTGGGGTCTGCGTTCGCGCCTGGCCTCCATAGAATGGAAATAGGCACAAATTTTAATAAGGACTTTTCATATCTTTCTGCGTAAGTATACTTTGATAATTATGTTTCAGTTTGAAGAAATATGGTATAATAAAATTATGGGGTGTTTGTTCGGGCCTGACCTCCATAGAATGGAAATATGTCACAAAGTTTAACAAGGTTTTTTAATATATATCCACAGAATATTGTGATAAGTTTTTCAGTGTGAACAGGTATGGTATAATAAATTATGGGGTTTATTTATTTTATTTTTATTTTCATCATATTTTGCTTTGGTTTTGATACCCCCAAATTCGAAGCTATCTCTTTACAACTCTTCCTTTTCATAACCTATCATACTTTCATAAATCAGAGTCTATTTTCTCTGTAAACTGTTTTTGAACCCAGTCCACGATCGGTACTTTTGCTAGTATATATATATATATATATATATATATATATATATATATATATATATATATATATATATATTTATATATATATATATATATTATTAAATATTAATACACGCCTATATATATATATATATATATATATATATATATATATAGGCGTGTATTAATATTTAAATATTAATATTTGCAAAATTGAGGATTTCTCAATTTAATAGCGGTAATGTTATGGTCAATGTCCACGTTGTCGAATTATTCGATTGATTTATATGTCAGTTTGTCTGGCACATTACGCTTGGATTTGTAAAAATAACCTTTACTCTATTTTTCGTGGTGTTGGACAAAAAAAAAATTGCAAATTTCATGTTCACGTTCAAATCTTACTCGCACGTATTGTTGGTTTACCTTCATCTGAATCGTAAATAACAATTGTAATTAACGATTACTTACATGTTGCTTGGATTTTTTTTCTGATTAGAATTCAACGTATTTAAAGAATTCATGTTCTAAAGTTCGTTTGAATATAGCATGATATTAGCGACACATATTGATCCTCCGTTATTTATCAAATGTTTCGCTTCAATTCGGCATCTTTCCAAATGTCCATTTTCAAGCAGAATCTATCACGTCAATCGGCCGATGTTATTTGCCTTCATTCTGCGTTTGTCAGGCCAGCCAACCACCCTCGTCGTCGTAAGCGTATCTTTCGAGATAACTTTTAAATGCCACATTTCCCTGACATTTGTAGATGACTTTAAAACTTGGTCCGTTGTTTAAATTCTTCATCCTCGATTCTAATCGCATCTCGATATCAGCTGCCAATTCCGTTTAAAACTTACTCTAGCAGCTATGTAGTTTAATCGCAGCTTATTTGTTTATTGTTGCTGACACATGAAGGTAAACTAGCGAACATGCCAGTTTGAATTATGTCGTTTGCTTTACTATAATTCGATTCTAGAATCACCGTCAAATATTCCAGTGCAAAAACTGTTAAATTGAAAACAAAGCACTATACCAATGCCAAGCAGAATTTTTCAGGTAAAATTTTATGAGGAATCAAATTATGTTTCTGGCGTTTTAAGATGAGGATTGATTATTTGTGTTTTTTTGGATTTGTCGAGACACCGCAGCCATTTTTGTAAACAAACTCAGATACGCCATCTACAGAGACCGACAATCCTCGAAGTCGCCCTGAGCATTCGTACTAAAAATACAAAGAACGTCTGTCTGTTTCAATCACAGAGAAAAAAAAAAGAACATAAAACTTAACTTTTCTCAACTAAACAACAAACTTTTAATTTCGAACCGAAATTAATATAAACTCAGTCAATAAACACCCAAGATACTATTGATTGTAAGAAATTCGGTTGGGAATTAATTATAGAATTTTTTTATCGACACCATTCTTGTAACATGAACGCTTTTTTTTTTCCTTTGTGATTGAGACAAACGAAAACCATTACTATTTTTAGCACGCATGCTCGGAACGAGTTTGAGGATTGTCGGTTTCTGCCGACAGCGTTTTCGTGTGTGTGTACAAAAATAGGAGTGATAATCTGCTACACCACGACAGGTGCTTCAGACTCCTGTATTCATCTTGAGGGTCATTTTCACAACGTTTAGGTCGATATAAAAAATTTGAGTTTATATATACCGAAACGTTATGAATATAATACTTACGAGTAATATGAGAACATTAGTCCAAAGAATTCAAATAATACGAGTGAAATTATAGCCTGAATAATATCGAAGGTCTTCACTTGCACCAAACATTCATACAAGCAAACAAAAAATTTCTTTTAAGTAATGATTTTTTTAGATGAGAGCTGATTGCTTATATTACTTGTTTTGATCGGACTATTGTTCTCATCTTGAGTGTTATTTGTGCAACGTTTAGGTCGGATTATCCTTCGATCGTCCCCAGACATGTTGGTTGCTGTTTGGAAAAGAACAGAGAAAAGTTACTGGCCCCGTGGATAATTTCATAACCAATAACCATAAAATAGAGACTAACTCAAAGAATACGAATATATCTACGGAGCCAATAACTTTTCTCTTTTTTTTTCTAAACAACAACCAACATATTTGGGGACGGTCAAAGGTCAAACCAACCAAAACGTTGCACAAATAACACTCAAGATGCGAACAATAGTCCGATCAATACAAGTAATATAAAAATATTTTATTTTATTTAAAAGTTAGTGAAATTATCAAATAAGAATCAAAATGGTAACGTTGGCTTCAGGGTTAAAAACATTTTTATGCTAATGGATTACCCAATTATCAAGGTCTGGGGGATCACTCGATAATAAGAGTTAACGTCCAACCAATGGTCTCCTTAAGTGCCAACACATGAGGATTGGAAACAGCCATGAAATGAGCAGAAAAATTTTTAAGAGGATCAACAAGTATTTGTTTACATTAGACTTGAAGTCAGTCATGTTTTAATGGCATTTTCTTCGACTGATGGAACGCTTTAGGGAAGAAACTTTGATCATGTAAGTTGCACTCGGTCTTTGGTGCAGATAGAGTGAAGTGAAATTCTCTGTTATGGCTGTGATCAGGTGGGTTCTTGCTGTAAATGTTTTACTGAACGAGGAATTGAAAATCAGTCGAGCAGCTTCTATGAAGATAGAACAGTCAATAGACGCTAGCAGAATTCTTTCTGTGCAAAAGAGGCTGCAGAGAAGACGCTAGATTTCCCCCACTACTCGGCGAAGTTAGTTTTGTATGATGTGTAGTTTTATAGCATTTCGATGAGCCATAGGTCAGCATGTATGCTGCAGATTTCTCGGTCAAATGTTTGACCGTGTGATTTGAACAATTTTCTATAGGTCTTATTGCATGATACATCGATGAAATACACGCCAGCCTTTCACCTACATACTTTATTCACTAAAATCTTGATGAATGCCTTTATCTTGTCCTTATTTTTAATGTATCTAAAATCAAGCTTCTATCTCTACATCATCTACGCCCTGATGCCAATCTGGCATCACTTGAAATGAATGGCTCTCGTCTTCGGGGGGGGGGGCTTAACGTTTTGACAAGCTTCTGGGTTTGACCTTTACTCCTGACCTGAAATGGAACACGTATATCAAATCCATTGCTAAGGTCACTGGAAAAATGGTGGGGTCCTTCTACTGCTCCAGTAGATATCTCACTCCTTATGCAATTCTCTACCTATATAAAAGCCAGATACGGTCAACGATGGAGTACTGTTGCCACATCTGGGAAGGAGCTGATAGAACCAGCTTACCCTGCCTTCACAAAGTTCAAAATAGACTTCGTAGCTTAGTGGAGGATGTCCTTTTCTCTTCCCTGCAACCTCTTTCCCACAGAAGAGATGTTGCCAACCTATCTCTGCTTTATCGTTATTTTCATGGCATGTGCTCATCTGAGCTTCAATCTATGGTCCCCCTAGCCAAACTTTCATGAAAAACACTTGTCTAACCAAAACCACTATCAATAATTTCCCCGACTCTTTATCCGTGCCTAAACCTAAATGTTGATTTCACAAAAAAAAAACTTCTTTCTTATAACTGCACGCCTATAGCCCTCTCTTGCAATTGTCTGCTTTCCAGCTGATTACAATCTGATTGTCTTCAAGTCCAATGTAAACAAGTTCTTGATGAACCGTCACCCTAAGTAATCCAATTTACAAAATTGCCACTACTTATGTTTACTATGCTATAATCAGATTGACTAATGTATACCCATTAATCCTTATCCTCGAGTGGCCTCCGGGCCTTGATAAGTGGCGATTCCTGTGTAAAAATAAAAAAACAATCTAGAACTTGATTCTTCAAGAGGCACTGAGCGCCGATAGGTTTTAAATGGACCTATGTATCCGTATAATACACGCAGATCCTTTTCTAGCGTTCACTGCTTTAGTCAATAAGATGGATGAGAAACGATCACGTTGTATTTAGTCAGGAAGCAGCCCTGTGGTATTGTATTCACCAGATTATACGCACCTGGAAACAAAATTTTTTGGTGTTAGTTGATTTTTAGAAATAGAGATGAGAAAAGAAAACTGTTTACAACGGTTGTAGTTAAGAGTTTTGCTGTGAACGTTTTACAGGAGGGGAAGCAAGAGATTAGAGCTCAGCTGAGCATCTTCCAGGAAAAAAATGATAAATTAGAGAAAGACTATCAATGTATTTTATTTGAAAAGGGAGTTGTAAGAAAGAGAAGAGATTACCTCCACTTTATTTTTCAGTCAATTCTCCATCCTATCAAGATAGGGTACCGTGCTTTGGGTGGCAGCACCTCAGATGTGGCAACAGTACTCCATCTGAGGACATGTCTGACTAGGAGTAGTAGAATGATTCGACAATTGTTTTTTTTAGCAATGAGTCTTTTATTTCAGGTGTGAAGCGAAGGTTAGTCCTAGGAGTTTATTAAAGCAGAATGTAGCTATTCACGGCTACACGATTCATTTCAAATCAGAAAACTTGGTATTTGGACGTTGGTGGTAAGAAAAATGGAGCTTATATTATTAAAATATACAGTATAATTGCGTTTATACACCGGTTCTCTTTAAATCTTCAAAGTTAAACGATCGTAAGCCTGGTCAGTATCAGATGGGTGACTATTTAGGAATAGGACAACTCCTTGCAAGCACTGCACAATCCTAATATCGTCATCTCTCCTGACAGGAATATATTAGCGACTGGGGACTGTGTGTGAATTTGATATTCCCATGAAACTTCCTCCTCTGGATGAAGCCATCTTAATCAACCTAAAGTGAGTGCTGCTTCCGATTCGGATATATAATATTTTTAATGTAATGGTCATCTTTTCAATGTAACTAGTGTTAATACCATTGCTTCCACCACAGTTATAATACTACTATTTCTACTAGTTCTTTCAAATAGGTAGAAAAGAATAAATCATTTATCCATCGATCTACTTATCTGTCGATCTCGATCTATTTATCTATCTAACTGGAGAGGTAGACAAGAGATGGATATGACGAATATGTATAACACCTGTCAAAATATAACACAGCTAGATCATAGACAAGTTTACCGGAAGGTCTAGTCAGCTGATCGGATCTACATGTGAGTCACGTTATCAGGTTAGCTGGAGATCATAGAAGAGTTGGAACTTGGGAATGTAAGCACAGCGGTTGGGTTTTATGGTTGTCTCTCTTCCCCTCTTGGGAGGGAGTGGCGTGTCTCTCAATGTAGACTGCTAAAATCCAAAGAACTACAGCATAACGTAACACTAGTACTATTATTATTATTACTACTACTACTACTACTACTACTACTACTACTAATAATAATAATAATAATAATAATAATAATAATAATACAGTTATTGATATACTACCAAAAAATAAATAATTACAGGTTAAAACCTATTTATTAAATCTTTATCAAAATTTCGAAACAATTTTGTATTTTTTTTTGTTTTTTGTTTTTTTTTTGTTTTATTTTTGTTTTTGTTTTTTTTGCAAATATGTCACCGCTTATACGGGCCCAATGGTCACTCCAGGATAAGGATTAAAAGAAATGGTCAATTAGACGAAAAGAATTGGATACAATGGATGCAATGGGCAGAATATCACCTAATTGATTATCCAAAAGGACGGAACAAGCATTTGTTTGCATTAGACTTAAAGGTGACCACATTATAGTTAGTTCGTAAGCAGCCACAGGTGAGATGTTCAAGGAAAGAAACGTTGTTCATGGAAATTCTGTTTACTTGTTTGTTTGTTGTTTTTTTTTAGTACAAAAAGGAAAAAAGAAAAATCTTTGCTGAAGCTGTAGCTAGCTAAGTGTTTGCTGCGAATGGTTTACCGGAGCAAGGGGGGATTCAACCTCATTTGAGCACCTACTATAAGCATAAAAATAGGTGGGTGGGAGAGGCTAGCAACATATCTTCCATGTTAAAGAGGTCATATTGATGAGAAGAGATCTCCCCTTCCTCATAAGTTTGCACTTGGTTTTGTGCTCAGCAAAGATAAAAAGGTAAACATAACAGCCGTGTCGTACGAGTTACAACAGTTAACAATACAACAACAACAAATAATAATAATAATAATAATAATAATAATAATAATAATAATATAATAATAATAATAATAATAATAACAACAACATGTATATGCTTCAATGAGTTTGTTACAAGTGGCAGCTGCAGCAGCAGCGAATGTTGTTATTACTGTCGATTCTTTATTGGACAAATGAGCCAATCAGCAGTTCTTTCCAACAAAACAAAACAAAAAATATGATAATTAAAAAAACAATTCAAAAATTCAACATATTTTTGCAAGCACAATACCAACTTCTCAACACAACAACTTTTAATTGAGAACAAAAAGGCAATATATGTTCTGATGCTGCACTGTTCTCGTTCACTGAAAGGGGAAATCTTTCTAGATTAGGGCTATTTTTATTTTGGTTTCAATCCAGAGTGCTCATTTTGAGGGGAGATGGATTTTCCCCACATGAAAACAAATCTTGTGTCTAAATGTTCCTGGTAGGGGAGGTAATTAGATAGGAACGCAACAGGGCTGACTGGGAAGCTATTTAAGAAATATCTGAGATGCCCCATGAAACGATGTCTTTTCTCTTCCTGCTGCACAGTGTGCCAATGAGACAACTGAATGATGCAAAGCGGGCATTGAAGCACATGTTCTCACGCGGAAGTATTAAAGTAAGTTTACTCACCCCCATGGTTCACTACAGATTGTGCAGCTGCTATTGCACAAAGACAGCATGTATTACGCCAGTTTGTAGGTCATAAGTCAAATACAAATAGGCAAAAATTTGTAGATGCTAGAAATCATTGTAAGAGAGAAATAGCAACAGCCAAAAGAAAGCATGCTGAAATAATCAGAGAATGCATTGAATCGCAAAAGATAGGAACTCGTGATTTCTAGGAAATCTATAATACTGTAGTGAATAAAGGGTAATTAGTAATTCCTCCACTAAGCAACAACCAGAAGGTTGCATGCACGGCAACGGAGAAGGAGGAACTGCTTACCCGGCGATTCATCTCTAACTCCCCCTTAGAGCCAACAAACAAAAACTCCCTTCCAAATGTCCTTATATGGGCTGAAACCACATTAGATGACGTAAAAATTACCCCTTCTCATGTCTGCGTTATCATAAAAAATTTAAACACCTCAAAGGCATGTTAAGCTGATCTCATCCCTGCTATACTAATTAGCCCCCATAGTTTCCGAGCTCTGCAATAAATGCCTTGCTGAATCTTGCTTCCCTAATAGCTGTAAGATAGCTCTGTGGTACGAGTGTACAAGAATTTTGGTGAAAGAAGAGACCTTCTCAATTATCACTACATTAGTCTTCTCCCCCTCTTCGCTAAAATTTTTCGGACCTTAATTAATCAAGCACTAGTTCACCACCTCACAAAAGCAAATCTTCTCTCTGACAAACAGTATGGATTCAGGCAATGTTGTTCTACTGCAGATATTTTAACAGTCATCTCTGAACACATTTACCATGTACTGGATAAGGCGGGCGAAGCCAGAGTTTAGCCCTTGATATAGCCAAGGCTTTTAACAAAGTCTGGCACAAAAGGCTGCTAATGAAAATTAAATTGTACAGTATAACTGAATGTATACTAAATATAATTAGATCCTTCTTAGACAATAGAAGCATACAGGTTGTCATTGACATACGTACATCCAAGCAGCATAACATTAATGTGAGAGTGCCTCAGGTGTCGATCCTTAGACCACTATTATTCTTGATATTCATAAATGACATCCCGGATAATATTGTGTCCGAGATAGGTATATTTGCTGATGATACAATGTTCTGTAACATGCATGAGGAAGAACAGATGTACATAAATCTAAGACAATGGCAGAATCGTTAGAAAATGACCTCCAGGTCATAGTGGAATGGGGGCCGTAAATGGATGGTAACATTTAATGCTAGTAAGACTAAGCCGCTCTTCTTTAACAATTACAAGACGCCTTTCCAACCGCCGATATCTATGACAAATAACACCCTACCTGAGAATTCTACCTTCAAACTCCTTGGCCTAACATTTGCAGACAATATGAACTGGAACAAATACATAGAGGACATTACAAAAGCTGCTGCAAAGAGGTTGGGTTCCCTCTATCGAGCTAGAAGACTACCCACACCTGAGAGTATCCGGTATCTCTACAAGGCCACCATTCGCCCATGCATAAAGTATTGTTGCCACATCTGGGCTGGTGCATCTACCACTAGTTTTTCCCTCTTAGATAGGGTCCAAAAAAAGTTGTCAATCTAATCGGCCTCACTTTATCAACTAAGCTCCAGCCCCTGTCCCATCACCGCACTGTTGCATCACTGTACCTGTTTTACAAATATTTTAATGGAATATCTTCTGATGAACTCGTTTCATTTGTATCCCTTCGACGTACATATCCCCAACAAACCTGCTTAGCAATAAGATCTCACCCCTTCACTGTTGATGTCCCTAAATGCCAGAAAGCTTTCTATTCTAATAGTTTCTTCCCTCGAACAGCTGGACTTTGGAATTATCTTCCTGCTACCTGTTTTCCTGGTTGTACTGATATGCAGATGTTTAAATGTACTATAAACCAACATCTTGTTAATCTTTCTTAGACATGGTCCCAAATAGTAGCCCCTTACGTCCAAGTGGCGATATACCTTGTTAGGTTTGAACGTGAGTAAAAAAAAATATACTTTAAAAAGAGAAACTATTGTGATTTAAATCTTGTCTGATAAAAAAAAGAAAAGATGAAAATAATCCGAATTGCAAATCCCGTCATCTGACTAGGAAAAAACTTTAAATTTCAAAATATTATCTATCCAGTGTTCAACAAAAAAATGCAGCAGCAGAGAATGTTGTTATTACTAGGGCTGTGGCAACAGAATATTCTTTTCATTTTTTTTAACTTTCAAGTATATATCCGACACAGTTAGACACAGGCAATCAACCGAGAACCACATCAGTCTATACAAAAACATATAAGATATTAATGGATATATAACCAAGAGTCAAAATAATAAAAAGAATATGCTGTTTTCACAGTGCGAGTCATTACATATAGACTCTCGATTGGATAACACCTCTAACCAGTAGTTTCTTTAAATCAATCAGAAAATCAAAAATATTCAGTACCAAAAATTAGAAAAGCCATACATACGACGTCTTTTCTCTGTTTTCGAGTATTTTCCCATACTTGTCCTGCATAGATATGTCTTTAAAAACTAACCTCAATCCCTGGTTGAAGAGCCTTGACAGCCGCAATAAGACTTTCACAGACTACTAAATAAAGCACCAGCATATATACACTGTTATTCAAACACTCTTGCACACAAATTAATACACAAACTATGTGATCGTCTTCTCAAACGTGATCCACGCTTCTTATGTGATTTTCTTCTTTAACGTGTTTTCCCTGCTTTATATAGTCTTTTTTTTTCTTACCATGCCGGTACTTGCATGTAGCCGTCTGTGCTATGTTACAAGAGTTCCTATGTAAAAAGCCTCCCCATAGGGACAGAGTTAGACACCAGGGTCATTTTTTAACGTGAATAAAAGGAACAAAAATAAAATTTTTGAAGGATTTCTCCTCCACTGACAGAGAACAAGAAATTGAAGTACAGCTTCTGAAGAGCAGATGTTCCAGAAGTAAAACCTCCTGTTTTTTATTAAACTCAAAAAATGGAAGAGCAATAAAAATGAGAGTGGAACTGATAAAACGAGCGAGTTCTTGTGATCGAGAATTTACTTTTACCAACTCTTGCATTTTTTTTTTCAATTAGAACAGTTGTTTGCTTGAGATGGATTTAATGATGAAAGAAGTTCAACTTAAAGGGAATAATCGAGTGTCAGTTTGGCTATGAACAATGGCTGAGAATGGGTGCCCGGATTTTAACAATACCATTCTGATTTGGATGCACGTTCATGTCAGGAGTTGCTTTTTTAAAAATCTTACACCATCAATATCTGAAACAGTGAAGTGAAACTTTCAGGTCATAAATGCATACGATCAGTCATCATATTTGAAATCCCCTCTGATCCATTTTGGCAGAATAAAAAATTATGAGGCATCACTTTTGAGACGCACCATCATATATACCTGTAGGGAACTACTGTAGGGAACCTGGGGGGAGTAATCTGCCCTTATATATTCCTTGTGTCTTTTACTTTTGGTCACGGGCAGACGTGTTGATTTTCCCTCTCAAGGAGAGGAGAACCTTTTTTCCACCACGAGGTGAGCTCTAAGGACTTATTCCACCAGCCGGTGAGTCTTAGTGAACTGTTTCAATTGTACTATGTTGTGGTGTTCTTTAAATGTTTGTCAGAGTACAATAAATGTATAAATGTAATTGGGCTATTGTGTTTTATTTGTATTTTTCTGTTTAGTTTAAACTAACAATTTGGTGACCCCGATATGATCCGGGTTTTATTCGAGTCGGCCATTTAAGTGTCGACTTAGTTACTTCCACCATGACATTCATGAACCCTTTGTGGGTAGGTAATCCGGCCGATACTGCCGAAGCCGTTGCACAGAGGGAAGAAGATGAGGTTAGAGATGGCAGTTATCTCAGGGCCACATTCCCTTCTTCGATTAAGGATTTTAGCAAAGAAACCAAAGACTGCGGACCTTCGGACAATTTTGAAACAACAGCTTCAATATACCGTCTGTTTGGAGAGCATGTCCAACTAAAGGTTAGTTAATGTTAATATTCTACTTTGATTATTTTAAAAATGCAATAAATGCCATACCATCCATTTAAAGATATTTTCAACCTTTGTTTTAAGCACTAACATTTTTTTTCATGTTTGTATTTAAAAATTATTCATTCTGGTGCTTATTAAAGTAGAATCGACAGATCCATTTTTTAAATATGTTGTTTTAAGCAAAAACAATATATTACGTAGTTAATTGCCATGTCGAAAATAGTAATATATCCAAAATATTTCTCTTTACATAAAATACAACTCTTTCTCTCAGGAATATTCTTTGTGTATTTTGAGCTCTCATTTCTTTATCTTTTGTTGCCTTTAATTTTCGAAAACTTTTATTTCGTATGAATAAACTAATTCGATTTTTTTATATTTTATCTTTAACACACAATACACCTAATAAAAAGCGTCACTTACTTTCTTTTATCTTATACTAGCAGGTCGCCCGACATTGCACGGTTGTAAAATCGCTTAAATATGATATTTTAATTTATGCAAATGTCATATTTATTCCTGTAGAGAAACTTCTCTATTGATTGTTATATTGTACCCAATATATATAGTAATGATTTCAAAGGGTTTAAAAAAAAACAATGACCGGTACTATCAGTTGGAATCGAAGCCAAATCATTCAGCACTCCAACCATAGTTGTTATATAGCGCTTCACTCTTTGTTGTGACTATCTGAGCTATTGCCAAATGGATTTGAAAAAAGGCTAAAAATTAAGTGACTTCAAAGTAAAAATGCATATATACGCATGCTTAGGAGTCAGTCGGTTTACTCCTGCCAAGATTAACTGTTGGTTATTTTTCATTTTTTTTTCCTCTTATTAGCAGCTCTTTTTACAGGCAAAGACCAACCATTCAGAAAGGAGTTGAGTAGAGACGTTTCGCACACACAAATACAGACAATAATTAATTAATTTTCTTAAAAGGAATATTGAAATTAGAAAACCGTTAGGAAGTTGCTTGCATATCAATCACTGAGTATATTAAGAACTTTGTTTTAATATTTTTTAAATAGAAAATGTAGATCTCGCATTGTGGTTGGGATTACAGTGTAGTATATGTTCTGATGCTGCACTTAAGTAGGTTAGTCCTTGGTCAATAGGAGAGGGAGCCCTCTATGCTGAGGCGATTTTTATTTTGACCTACTTCCAGAGTGCCTTTTTTGAGGAACTGTTTTCCCCCACATTCAAAGCGGCCTTGGGTCACATTTTGCCTTCGTGGGAAAGCAACTAAATACCAATAGAAAAAGTAGATCTGGCCTCCGGGGAAAGATCACAGTGTAGTATCTGTTCTGAGTCTACACTTAAGATTATTTATCAATAGTCAAATGATACGAATACAAAAAGTAGGCTTTTAATATCAAGTTAGAGTGATAAAAAAAATCAACTTAATAGGTATATACAAGATCCTCTTGTATTCATCGAGTTCCAAAATACTCCAGTTTGATTGGGCTGGATGCAAAATGTCCTTTGTCGGCCTTCTTTTGTAAGCTCTGTTTGACATGAGAAGACTCCATAACATGTCTCTTTCTCATTTTGAATGCGATCACCAATCAATATTTATTTGATACGTATATTATCCTTTCATCTTAGTCTCATCACCCTTCTTCTATATGATTTGTTTCGTTATCATAACAACATTGTGGTATATATATTATTTAATTGGAATTCATCATTGAGATTAATATTATTAACTAATTTATTTATTGCGAACTAGTTGTTGTTTCACGACGTTTCAGCCAAATATTCCTCTGGCGTTATCGTGGATTTATAAGACCAAATAATCCAAGCTTGATTACCCTTCTGGGCCTGTAGCGCAGTGGATAGAGATGTTGAATCTAATAGTGGTTTCAATCCTACCCAAAACCGGCCAGGATGCCAATAATTACTGAGAATGTAGTTGGGAGATTCAGAGTTCCTATCCCGTCACAGTTAACAGCTGACGAAGGTCAGATGAATGGTTGGGCAAAACGTCGTGTAATTACAACTAAGAATAATGACGATAATAGTCCGCAATAAAAAAAAATAACATTTTGGTACTTGTGCAGAATTTGAACCAGTTGTAACTAATTTTGTTTGGGGAGCTAGTTTTCCCCCCACCTTGTGTCTAATTTGCTTTCGTAGAAGGTTTAAAAGCAACGCAATTTTTTTTTTTTTTTTTTTTTTTTTTTTTGATTGACTAGGTTAAATTTGAATGCTTTAGACTTCCGGTTACGTAATGGAGTAGCGGTAAGACGTCCGATTTTCTTCCATTTTCTTTTCCGCCTTCGCGTTACACGTGCTCGAGCCTGCCTGCCTACTACTACTTTTTTTTCTCAACATACATCTACAAACATCCGGGCAGTGCCGGATAACCAGGCTAGATAAAATATAAATTAATTTTATTTGAAAGAAATACTTGAACATAAAGATAGTTCGAGATCGGCTGGGTTTTATCGCAAATAAAATATAATATCTTTGAGTTTCATCTCAACTTATGACAAAAAAGGGAACAAGATAGGATGGATCTCTTATCAGTACAAAATCTATTTGAGATTTGGTTTGCCTTTGGCGCTAAATAACCTGGGTAGAAATCGATAGGCTTTAAGTGTGAATGTAAATGGTGCGGTAATCGTCTATGTGTCGATATGCAAATTGAAGTGCAATTTGACATAAGACAAGATATTGCATGTACATATAAACAAAATTGTTTTCTCATATAACTATCACAAAAGATAGTCCTTAAGTAATCTTTATCGTTTGCGACATAAATTATTTTAAAAGAAAACACAATTTGATTTGCTTTATCTACTTCTCTGCGACCACTTTGCATTAGAAAATTTAATATTAACATTTAACGGAGCAATTTAATTAGCCATAAACGCAGACCCTGCATTAAACCATCTTTATTATAGTAATTATTTTACTAAAAATTTGTATTTATAGCAAATCAAATTGCTTGATTCAGATTGAGTAAATTGATTCCCTTAAACAAGATGTCTGAACGTGGATAATTTTATTTAGTCATATTTAAGAGAAATTTAACTGCTTTAAAATCATTTTGAATAGGAAATATTAATTTTAACACAAATGCGTCAGAAATTAATAAAAAAAAAGGTACTTCTACAGTTTAATTAAGACGCTAAAAAATGAAAATATTGAAAAAAATGTTATATTGTACGTATCCGTTATGGAATGAAAAAAATTTCACTTAATTTCGTCAAGTAGTGTTTTTTGTTTGTTTGTTTTTTACAGAAAAAAAAAAACAATTTGTTATGATATCGAGCAAAAAGTTCGATTTGTAGGAAGAAAAGCTAGTATTAAAGATGGGGGCTCAGCGCTTTAAACTGAGTTATCTCCCTGTAGCGTGTTCAAAGAATTCAAAGATGTCTACCTTCAATGCGCTGTCATAGGAATATGTTTTTCCGCTGTAAAAAAACACTACTCAATCAACTTAAGAGAATTGGGGGTGGGGGATCTTCAGTCCAAAACGGATGCGTACAATATAACCTTTTTTCGATATTTTCATTTTTTTAATGTCTTGATTAAACTGTACAAGTGCCAAACAAAAAATAAATAAAGTGTTTCGATATAATTTCTCAAATGTATTTCCTTTTAAAAAAAATTTCCATTGTCATATGGCCTCGGTATTTATAAAAAGGATTAGGGGTGGGAAAGGATGCCATAGAGGTCACAACAAAGAATATATGTAATGAACAACGTTGGAAGTATGTAGATACTGACTCCATATAAGTAAAGACAGACGAATATTGAAGGTTGAGAACCGATTTTATTTACTACTAACAACTTGTATTAGAAGAGGCAAAGTGTTCGTAGGATGGAATGTGATTTAACAAAGAATGGATTGTCCGATGGAGATATTTGACAGTTTGTATTACGATGAAATGTTCGTAGAATGTTTGCAGGTATGTACGATTTAACAAGGAATGAATGTTCGTAAAATGTTTGTAGGTATGTATAAATTGACAAGGAATGAAGGTTCGTAAACGTAACTTTTTTAGACGATGGATATGGTAGGGGTCGGCCGGTCATCCTGCTGTCGGTGATGCATATCCTGGCTTGTAACTGGAAAGTGGGTGACTTCTTTCATCACGGCTATCAGCCCGGCGTCTTCGTCTTCTTTTTCCTCCTCGCTTCTTTGGTTTGTGTTTGGTTTGTGTGAATTAGGCAGTGTTTAGAATTGAAGGCGTTTGGCCCATAACATGAGAGCGTAATCGGCTTCAGTTCATTGCTGCATTATTTCTTTTTCTTCTTCATTATGTCTCTTCAGGTTTGGTAACTGAATCCGTCCATGCGTTTACTGACGCAGCGGGGCGAGTTCTCTTCTCTTCATCTCTTTAGGTTGGGTGGGAGAATCTGTCTGTGCGTTCACTGACGCAGCAGGGCGAATCTCCTCTTCCCTCTTTTTTGGCCCCCTCAAATCCCTCGTTTTATAGTGGCAAACTGTCTTCCAGTGACTGTGATATTTGAGGTGTTTATTTTAGGCGCGGAACTCTGCCATTGATCGATAATTATTTTGTGGTTATCTTATTTTTTTCTTCCCAAGCGGAAGCGATGCGTGGAGCCATGTGCAAAAGACGATTTTTCATTTTGTCTCTCATGGTGGATGCGTTAACATCCGGTTCGCTGCTAATTCTCACCATGTTCCCACAGTCAATAGTAATGATTACCTAATTATAAATTACTAACATTAACCTTCGTAAATTTAAATTTAAACATTCCTTGTCTCTTGATAGAAGAACGTTAAAATCCCATTTAAACTTTTAAATAGCAGTTTTAGCAGAACAAATATGAGCCCTCTTGCAGTTTAAGGAACTAAAATATGGAGAAAAGAAATGGGGCATAAGTCGTTTAACACCGGTAGAAAGAATGACACCTATCGGATAGTGAAATTGGCGTCATTTTATAAATAAATTGAAATTGACAATATTAGAATACAATATTTTTTTTATTAAATAATTTTTATTAAATAAGAAATTTATAAAAAAAATGATTTTTAGAAGTTTAGATCTTTTTTATTGAATCAATTCCGCGTAATCTATATATCTATAAAAGTGAACGTGTCTGTCTGTCTGTCTGTCTGTGTACATTTCCCTACGCAATAACTCTGTCAATTTTTAGTCTATAGACTCGAAATTTGAAATACCGGGTACTGAGATTTGGGAAAATTGATGTGACGGGTGTCAGCCAGAAATTTGGCTGTTAAGGGGTCAAATTTCAACGATTTGACCTTTAAGAACTCTACCAAACTCCTCCGACAATTTTGGGTCTAGACACTTGAAATTTTAGATATAGGTTCCTTGAACCTGGATCTAACTTAATAAAGTGATTTGAGCCCGAAACTATAAATTTTAAGAGGTCATAATAGGGGTCAAATTAAAAAAAAATTTACTCTTTTTTTTTTTTTTTTGCTCAGCATACACCTCCAAACACCCGGGCAACGCCGGGCTGAAATGCTAGTTTAATAAATAAAATAACAAACAAATAAAGATGATTAGAAATGATATTAATTAAACGATATTGAAATATATATAAAAAGAATTATTGAAAAATAATTTTTAAAAAGTTAAAGTCCTATTTGGTATTTCTTTAGATTAGGTCCACCTCCACAATTTTTCTTTTAAATGACGACTTGTATAGATTTTCGACAATGCTGAATACGGAAATCGCATTGAAATTTTGCAGAAATAAGTAGTTATCGCGATATAAAAAGTTGTTTTATGCATTGTATTCTTTGGCGGCCATCTTTGTTACGCGCGTAGATTTGTTTATAACGTGTGTGCACGCGCGTAAAAAAGATGGCCGCCAAAGATTACAATGCATAATACAACTTTTTATATCTCGATAAGTACTTATTTCTGCAAAATTTCAATGCGATTTCCGTATTCAGCATAGTCAAAAACCTGAAAAAGTCGTCATTTAAAAGAAAATTGTAGAGGTGGACCTAATTTCAAAATTTACCACAAATTTAAGTAACGCAATTTGATTAGCTATAAAAAGTGAAACATTTTAGTTTATTTTAAATTTAAAAAAAATGGAAATGGAATTTGTTTGCAAAAAAAAAAATCAACTGTTTACTATTGTCAGTTTCAATATCGTTTCATTAATATTTCTAATTATCTTTGTTTGTAAAATAAAAATGTTTTCTACTATTGCCAATTTCAATACCGTTGCATCATTTCTAATTATATTTATTTGTCTGTCATTTTTATTTATAAAATTACGTGGAAGTGGTTCAATAAAAAAAGATCTAAACTGCAAAAAAATCATTTGTTTTTAATTCCTGTATTTAATAAAAAAAAAAAAAAAAAAAAAAAAACAGGTACTTGTACAGTTTAATCAAGACATTAAAAAATGAAAATATCGAAAAAAAAGTTTAAATTGTATGTATCCGTTATGGAACGAAGTCCTCCGGAAAAAAAAAATCACTTAATTTCATAAAGCAGTTTTTTTTTTTTTTTTTTTTTTTGGTTTTTTTTTTTTTGTTTTGGTTTTTTTTACAGCGGAAAAACACGTTTTTATGAAAGCGCGTTAAAGGCAGCCATCTTGAAAAACAAAAAAATTGTTTGAATTTAGAAATGTCAAAGGGAGATAACTCTCCTCCCCATCTTTAATTCTAGCTTTTCTTCCTAAAAATCGAACTTTTTGCTCGGTATCATAACAAATTGTTTTTTCGCTGTAAAAAAACTACTTGATGAAATTAAGAGAATTTGTTTTTTCGGAGAACTTCGTTCCATAACGGATACATACAATTTTAACTTTTTTCGATATTTTCATTTTTTAATGTCTTGTTATGTACCAATAATGTTACGGATTTAAAATGGGTATTGTCTGTAAAATAACCACGTATACATGATACAAGAACTCGGTGGAAAGTTTAAGAGATTCATTTAACAAGTTACAAGTGAGATTATGAAAATCTTAACCATCGGATAAGCGATGATGAAGTCTCTCGATTTGGACCAGCATGTGTGCGTCTCAAATTGTTATTTATAGCCAAATCTCGACTTTAAAATCCAAGGGCGATTACTCCTTTAACCGTCCAAGGGAAATAACTTTTTCCTAGATTGAACGTAAAACTCTAAAATGAGGCATTTTATAAAGAATCGTAATATTCAAAATATACATTTTTTTAAATATAATATTTGATATAATCTTTTAATAATATTTGAGTGTTTAAGTTTCAAACTCCTCGGCCTAACAATCACAAACAACAGGAATTAACATCTATACTCCTATAATTTTGATCTATTTTGAGTGTGTGTGTGTGTGTGTGTGTGTGTGCGCGCGCGCGCGCATTTATTTGCAAAAGATCTAGCTAAGTTGCAAATTCTTTTAAACATTCATTTTAATTAATTGCCTATTAGTTTTTTCGGTTTTCTCATGGGATGATCATCTTTAGTAAACTATTACATATAATCATATTCATGCAGATATTCTACATGATTTATACTTGCGTAGTATTTGCATAAAAAGCTTATAGTAAACACAAATCTCTTTCTATATATATTTATGTATACGTATATATATTTGTTTTAAAAAAACTGCCTGCGAAACTCCTTTGTCAGTTTTTGACAGAAAACTTCATATATAGGGTATTTAAACCCGTGCAAAACTTAATATTTGGGTTTTAACCGGGTAAAATCGGTGCAAAAGTATGAAAATTAACAAAAAATGAAATTTGCCAGTATTACGAATACGGATGCGTAACGTAATAGATATTGGTTCGCGTTTTAATTTTTAACTTTACAACAAACATGTCTTTATAGTAAAGTCATTAACGTCAAAGGAAAAAGTAAATCGTAAGTTAAACGTTTTGGTTTCGATTCTCGGTGGTGGCGCATGAGTCATTATTTATTTATTTATTTATTTATTACTATTTAAATAATTACTATATTTTGGGTCCAATATAATATGATAATAAATATGAAATCTGCATAATTAAACATATCATATTTAAGTATATTTTACAACCGGGCATTGCCAGGTGGCCTGCTAGTGAATATATAAAAGTGCTCACAAGCAAGTGGAGTTATTTTACCGAGCAAAAAACAAATTTGCAGATCTGCCAGAATATTCTATATCGCTATAAAGTCACCATTGTCCCATGTTAGCAATATTGTTACCGCATCACTATCTCTCTCTCTCTCTCTCTCTCTCTCTCTCTCTCTCTCTCTCTCTAACGTGATAGATCGTGCTCTGTCTGCTACGCTCCAGCCCTAGTCCTACCACCACAACGTTGCACTTCTGTGCTTGTTCTACAAGTATTTCCTTGAAATATCAGTTGCCGAACTTACCGTATTTATACATACCATAACGACGCAAATACCACCGACCAGTTTCACTCAAAGCGAGATCTCACCCTATTATACATATCCCCATGTTTAACATGTTTTTATATTTATCTACATGAGGGTGGGGTTTGGTGGAAGTCTTCTCTAAATCGGAGATTAGGTCAAATTTACCTTTAACGGTCCCGTGGATAGTCTGCTACTTTTGACTTTTAGAGATTCTTGCACCTGCAACCTTGGTCCTAAAAAATCGATAGATCGTGATTATGAATTGGTGAACACCGACTCACACCTTTAACTTATACAATTAGCGTCCCAAACTTTCATATGAAAAAAAAAAATACCATATATTTCGACATACGAGGGACATGCAATAAGTAATGCCCCTGACCCACTTCCCATAGCAGTAGAGCAACGAAACTTGGCACAATTATTAGTCTTTCTCTACATAGGAACCATCCAGAGTTAAGCATTTCTCCCATCGTTTGAATCAGCTCTGGAGACCGTTTTTGTAGAACACCCCACGTTGGTCCTCCAACCACGTGTGACTTCAGAAATCAAGGCGGTATCGTCTGGGAAACGTTTTCCTTTCAAAAACAATTTCATGGCTGGGAAGAGGTGAAAGTCAGAGGGTGCAAGGTCAGAAGAGTAGGGAGGATGGGGAAGGATTTCATAACCACACACCCATGTTTCTGATCTGGCGACATGCGAGTTGTGAACCGGAGAGTTGTCCTTCAGGAGGAGGGTACCTTTGCTGATCTTGCCCCGCCTCTTGATTTTGATAGCTTCCCTTAATTTCCTCAAAAGTGAAGCATAATAGTCTCCTATAATTGTGGTACCCTTTGCCAGGAAATCTGTCATCACTACTCCGTCCTGGTCCCAGAAGACTGTGAGCATGACCTTGCCAGCGGAGGGCTGCACCCTTGCCTTCTTTGGAGGTGGTGAGTCCAAGTGCTTCCACTGCATTGATTGGGCTTTGGTCTCTGGATCATAGTGATTGACCGAGGTTTCATCTTGTGTAATCAGTCTTTTGAAAAACTTTGACTCATCTTCTTGGCACATCTCCAAATTCATCCTCGAGCACTCGACGAGTTCTCGCTTCTAGAATGGTGTGAGCAACCTGGGAATCCATCTGACAAACACCTTATGCAATATGCATATGCAAATAGTCATGAATGATAGTTTCCACAGACCCTGTACTAATCTTGGCATCTTGGGCTATTTGGCGAATAGTAATGCGCCGATCTTCCAAAATGGCAGCCTCAACTTGACGGACAGATGCCTCAAATTCTTGAAAATAACAGGGAAAAATATTTTTAGCAGAAATTTTAACTAACCAATTGGAGTTATCTCCCCTGCATTGTAAATATATTTTTTATTATTGTTGTGGTAGTTAAGTTGTGATACCTCCATCTTATGCTTGAAGTTTGACAAAATTTGACGAGATTATTTTTACAGTTTTGCATGATTTTAGGTATTCATTTTTCTTTCTGTTTCAACACATCGTTTCAAATTTTATTAATAAAATCATTAGAACTTCAAGAATTAGATGAAATTACCCTCCCCCCCCCCGTGCATGTACATAATAGTGTTTTTTTTTTTTTTATCTTTGCTAACTACCAATATTTTTTATTGGGCAAATTTGAAGTGAATCTTATTTCGGTTTTGAATTCTATATTATTTGGAATATTTGTTCTGTGTTTACTTGGAGAATGAAGAAGTATGACGTATTCTCATGTCAGGTTTTCCTAATAAATTCTTGTCCAAAGAGGTCTATTAATCCGAACCTTATTCATATAGTTAGAAGTCTCAGTTGTCTCCCTTTGACCATTTCTATGAACAACGAATCTCGAATCAATTTTATCATGGGCATAAAGATGAATAACGCTAAACTCGAATGGTCGCCTGGTCTTATCCCATTTCACCCTTATCTTTATTCAAATTGTAGCACCCCTTCTTATTGCTTACTTGTCAAACATTGATTTATATATATATAAAATTCAACCAGAATCATATACTTATTATGCAAACTCTTCTTGTAATTAATACTGATGTTTTTATTTAATGTTGACATCCTGAAGAAATACTGTTCCATTTTTTAAATAAATAAACAATAACGTTGATGTCTGTAACCTTTAATTCTAGCCTGAAAATGGAATTGACAGTTTAAAGCCTTCAAAATCACATTCGAAATTCCCACTATCATAAAGAAATCGCTGTGATGACCATTTTGCCCGGTTTCGAAATATTTGTTTCTTGGGGTTTTTTTCTGCTTATATGGAGGTATTCAGCTTTCTCCCACTGTATGAACTTAGACACCAGGGTCGGAAAGTGTGATCAAAGAAATCAGTGCCGTCAAAGAGGGCCACACTGACCTACAAACAGCTCATTAGCATTCCCTAGTAGAGTCGCTTCATGCGATTAGCAATAAACTAAACACTTCTCTGAGAGAGAAGGTAAAGCCTGGAAGGGTGGGGCTTATAAAACTGTACTGAACTAGCATCACACCAGAATTCTGCTCATGTGAATCAACTAAACAAAGGAGCTATAAGTTTATCCGGTCGTAAAATACATGAGAGGTATGTACAAAGTTGTAGCACTCCTTATCCTCGAGTGGCCTCAGGGCTTTGATAGGTGGTGACTATCAATAATTTCCCCCACTTTATCTGTGCCTAAACCCAAGTGTAGATTCTATGAATTAAGCTTCTTTCTTAGAAGTACACACCTGTGGAACGCTCTTCCGTTTTCCTGCTTTCCAGCTGACTACAATATGGTCGTCTTCAAGTTCAATGTAAACAAGTTCTTGATGAGCCGTTCCCATTAAGTAATCTGTTTTACAAAATTTACACTACTAACGATTACTATATTGTCCCACTGACTACTGTACACTCTTTAACTCTTATCCTTGAGTGGCTTCTGGGCCTTGATAAGTGGTGACTTCTTTGTAAAAAAAAAAAAACCCTCCGTCTGAAGCCAAACCTAGGTTTCTTTGGATTTGTGTTCCGGCGTAGCGTTCTGTTGTCACACCCAGGGTCTGTCAGCGGCCACCTGATTGCATCAGGGATCACCACACTCTTCAGCACATCCAGGTACACTTTAGTGTTGACTTTCAAGCCGACTTCAAAGATGTGAGGTGGCATGATTCGGCCTTCACTTGAAACCACACCAGAGACAATAACCATGGCCAGAAACTTTGTTTTCATCACCCTGGGCTCGTCCTTGTTATTCGTAGCAATCTAGCGATGCATTTTAAGGGTGCTGGCAGTAGTGTTGTTGTCCTAACTTGGATCGATAGAGAGTGTTGCAAGACTAACATCGATACCCACAGTCTCGCAACAAGTGGAAAATAAAAATTAATATGTAAAATAGAGAGTTGACAACCAATCAAAGACGACCGAGGTGGAAAATAAATGTTATACAAAATTTATTTTCTCAAAATTGTAAATAAGTGAAAAGAGAAGACCAGAAAGTTTCTTCTTCCTGCAACTGAGGTAATAAAATGTTCTTTATGGAATAAAGTAGAAAAAATTCCTGCGACTGAGGCAATAAAATGTTCTTTATGGAATGAAGTAGAAAAAGTCAAAGTTCTAGGTTAAAAATAATCAGTCCTTTTAAGAAATAATTCAACAACATAAAAGTCAATTGCTTACTTCAGCAAAGAATAACAAAAAGGGTAAAATGTCCATTTGCACATGGAAAATTAAATAATGGGTGCGCATGCGTTTAACATCCTGTGGATGGAATCAGCGTTGTTGTTTACAGCATGCTGGCATGGGCTAGACTGACTCTTTTTGGGGCGTGATGAGTTTTTAAACATCTCGACCGACTCCTGAACACCATAAAAAAAAACATTTACAAAAATGCGTTTATTTTCGAACAACGATTGGACAAAAAGTCAGGGCCTGTGTCACGCAGGGTGCTTACAGCTACATCCGAGCAAAAAGACCAAATCTTAGTTTTTACGCTTGCAAAATTTATGTGGGTGTAGAAAGGTGAAAGTCTGCGTAGTTGAAACGATTTTTATACAGCCGCGCGCTCAACGTGGTTTTATACTTGAACAGACGCTGCGCACCATTATTCTGTTTGAGTAGATATCGTTGTCGTTTGCTGTGACAATGGTGAGGCTACGATAAGATGTACAGCGTGCTTCTCCGATCTCGCTCGTTGACCATAATATCACTTTCAGGCATGATAGAAGACTCCTACGTCTCTTGGGATTTATACTCAACTTGCCAACAAAAAAGAAAACTAGTTTTCATCAAATGGAAATGGAATCATGTCGTCTTTTCTAGGGCGACAATTTAATCGTTCCACTCTGTATTATTACCCACTCTTATTATTACACTAATTGGCCTTCGGGACAAGATCAAAGTGTAGTATCTGTTCTTCAGATGCTGCACTTCTATTTCTTGTTCTCTTTCGGTGGAGGAGAAATCCTTCACGACTGAGACAATTTTTATTTTTGTACCTTTTCTCCACGTTAAAAAACGACCCTGGTGTCTAACTCTGTCCCGTGGGGAGGCATTGTAAATAGGTACACTCATAGTTGTGCCCTGCTCGATTAGGTTTGAAGTATTTTTTAGAGAAATTTAAATCAACCCCAACCGTTGTTCTAATTGCATTTTTTTTTTTAATTTTACAGTGTAAAAAAAAAAAACGGACAAGATATTTCCGTGCTGCATAATGCACACCTCCACAATATCTTAAACCAAGAACTGCTATATCATCTTGCTAAAATGTTTCAGCCGTTTGAGATAAAATCTCATATGTGAATGAATAAAACCAAGCCTGGCTAATATGGTTGGAGTTCTCAGTTGTCTCCCCTTGACCATTTTTTTAAATACGAAGCTCGAACCAATTTCGAAATGACATTGAATAATGTTAAAGTCAAGCTCGACGGTTCGTTTGTTCTCATCCTACCTGCGTTCCTATTTTTATTCAAATAGTAGAATCCCTCTTTATTACTATTTGTCGAATACAAAGTAAATAAAGGGTGATTAACGGAAGTAGTGCAAAAAGAAGAACTATGTAAATAATTTATAAAATGCTTAATACACTGAAGTTTTATTTGTTCAAAGTCTATTATAATTTCAAATTAATACATTGTTTTTATTTGATCAGCCATACATAATGGGTGAATGATTAAGAAACCTGTACTACATAAAACATTCTGCAACATAATTCTTTGGTTGAAACGTAACAAATTCTATATTAGGTCCCACACTGTTCACAAAGCTTCATCCCCTGTCCTATCATTGCAATGTAACATCCTTTTGCTTTTTTGCAAAGATTTGCACACAATGTGCGTCAATAAACTTATTGCACTTGTACTCTCTCAACATAAACATCCCTGACCAAGTTAACAAGCAGTAAAAATTCACACCTATAATATAGATGTCCACAAAGGCAAAAAAAAAAAATACCCTAATAGCTTTTTTTCTTCAAAATTGCACGCCTTTGAAATGTTCCCTGCTCCCCGTTTTCCCCACTGTACTACGTGCAGAAATCTAAATTTCATATGAACAAACATCACAACTCCCCACATGTGATCTCCAATCTATGGACCTCTCTTCTTGCCAAACTTTCACGAAAAACACTCATCTAGCTGAAACCACTATCAATAATTTCCCCCACTCTTTATCTGTGCCTAAACCTAAACGTAGATTCCATGAACAAAGTTTCTTTCTTAGAACTGCACGCCTGTGGAACTCTCCCATTTCCCTGCTTTTCTGCTGACTACGATATGATTGTCTTCAAGTCCAGTGTAAACAAGTTCTTGATGAGCCGTCCCCTTAAGTAATCCTATTTACCAAATTTCTACTATTAATGATTACTACCATATTGTCACATTGACCACTGCACACTCATTAACCCGTATTCTCGAGTGGCCTTGATAAGTGGTGACTCCTTTGTAAAAAAAGAATAAAAAAAACAGGTTGTCCTCTATAAATCTGACCCCTAATCAGAGTATTCCCTTACATCTCAGTTGCAATATGTATCCTTTAAGCTTAATAAAAGTTTTAAAATATATATATATATATATATATATATATATATATATATATGTGTGTGTGTGTGTGTGTGTATATATATGTGTGTGCATATATATATATATATGTGTGTGTTGTTACATGCTTGTATTAACGACTACATTTGAGTATACCACAATCCTGACGGTGCACCAGTTCTCATCAGATTACCAAAGTTAAGCAACAATGAGCCTGACCAGTACAAGATGGGTGACCATTTGGGAATAGCAGACGCTGTATGTGCTCTCTGCTTATCTCTGCATTGTTTTCAGTTGTCCTGAATTTCTACTTGCCGCTGGAATAAAACAGTGCCAACTCATGGGATGTGTATCTGGAGATTGTGTACCTTTTGACACAAAAAACTTCACGTGCAACTCCTAGCATCGTCAGTAATATTTGTGGCCTTCTTCGACAGCGATGGATGAATATATGTTTGAATAATCAGTAATATCACTTTTTATAATATTTTCCCAGCATGCATTGGGCATTTCGTGTTGTACTAAAAATAGAACCTTATGGGGAATACAAATTCATAGGTTATCTCTATGTATTTCCTGGTTAGGGTAGATGATATACGGTGTCTAGTATTTCCAAATCGTCATATATTGTGTAATGACCATGTTTAACATTGCTTAAGTTTGGTGATCGATGTGTCAACATAATTATCCTGCACAATCTGTTAGTGATTATTAAAATAGGCATCGCTTGAACAATAAGATACACAAATCTAAAACTGACAAGCAGTGTTTATCGGAAAACAGTCCCTCATTGTTTTGGTAGACTTGAATGTTGATCAGTGATGCAGTAAAATAAAAAAAAAAAAACTGAAATATTATTACTATGATGATATTGATCTATATTTAAATTTTCTTAGATCTATTTTTATTAAAACACTAGCAGGGGGACTCGACGTTGCCCGGGATTAAATGATGATCAACGAATATTTCACACTCCTGTATTTTTATTGTAGTCGAAATCCATAAAATCGCCCGGGAAGCTTCACGTGCCTCCATGCAGTCACTTAGTTCAAAATATGTCTTATTCTACATTGCAAGAACCTACTGTTTCTTTTATAAAATTATTTTATATTAGCTTCTTTCTAATTAATGAAAAAAAAACTTTAAGAAATTTACGTGTGTGGTTTGAACCTACAGACCACGTCATGCAAAAAAAATAAATAAATAACAAAACATGCTATCAACTTAACGACGGTACAATTTTCACAGCCTATTGTTCTCTCATTGCTAAGCGACGACACGGAAAAAATGGCTTTACCTATGAGAGATAAATTTAAATAACGGTTTTAATTATTGGTTATTGGTAATTATCAGGGGCGTTCTGAGACAAATCTTGACTAGGATCACTGCCAGATTTATATACTAACGTTCTGTAAATTTTAAAGAAAAGCCGTTCAGCCGTTTCGGAGTATATAAGGAAAGAAATAACACTCACACACACACAGACAAAGTTGCATTTATATAATTGTAGAGATTATTATACTATGTAAAAAATAAAATAAAATACTTACTAATGTTATCAATATAAACTATTTAAAAAGCGTTTTCAAACAAAAAGAAAGCATTCTAATTCTAAAACAACAATTAACTGTTTAAATATGTTTTCAAAGAAGAAAGTATTCCTATTATAAAAAGTTTAATTGGTTATTTGTAAGAAAAAAGCATTCCAATTATATAACAAAGCATTCCAATTATATAACAAATCATTCCAATTATATAACAAAACATTCCAATTATATAACAAAGCATTCCAATTATATAACAAAACATTCCAATTATATAACTAAGCATTCCAATTATATAACAAAACAAAAATTTTATTTGATTATGTGCAATAAAATAAAATTTTCAAATTCTGATAAACAGTTTTATTTTGTTATGTTATGATATTACAAATTATTAGTTGTGAATCACCGATAATTTCGACTCATGACAAGTTATAGTCTTTTGATAAAAATTGCTTATCAACTTCCGACTCCAAAACCCATCTTGTAAATGCTAAACTTTTTCTAAGGCCAGAATCCATTCTGGACCCAACTCTATTCTTTATCCTCATCGATTATGTTCCAAATCACATTCCTTGACATATATGCAGATGACACTATCATATATAACAACACTTTAAAGGCCAAAAATGATCAAGATTAATCTGTGTCTCTTTCTCTCGACATCGAATATGTGATACAATGGGACAGAAGGTTGCTGGTTAATTTTTATACATCAAAAACCAAGCTGCTCTCTTTTCACCATAAACGCTCTGATTTTCATTTGACACCAATTGATATGAATGACTCTCATCTCAGAGAAGTTCCCTGCTTTGACAAGCTTCTGATTCTGATTGGATTTAGGCAAGACTCTTCTGCTGCAGATATTTTAACCATCATCTCTGAACACATATACCCTGCATTGGTTAAAACAGGGAAGCTAGAACTATATATCCAAAGCCTTTGACAAGGTGTGGCATAAAGGGCTTTTCACTAAAATTAAATCCTATGGTATTTTTGGATTAACACACTGTGGGGAAAATTGTAGTGTGCGGGTTTCATTTGCGTAAGAAAAGAAAAAGAAAAAGTCTTACACCCGAAACCTGACCGACATGAGACAAAAACATGTCATGCAAATTGAGACACGGTCGGGTTTGACAATATAAAAAGCCGGCATTTCTTATGTTGGGAACGATTCTTTTTGTTGACTCGACGTTGTGAACTTTGCAATCTGGTGTCAGTTGAAGAAAGCTTGTTTGCGATAATGTTGAAAAGGGAACAGGACAGATTCTTGTTACGTGTGCTTCAACATGACAAACTTGGTGATCTGCAAATCATTCTTCTTTTTCTTTAACTCAAACATTCAACGATTAGACACACAATGTATTCAGATACTTTCTAGAGAAGAGAAGTATCCAGGCTTTACGTTTAAACAATATTATATCAATGCAAGTTTTTTTCCCAGAGATCGATCCTTGAACCTTTATAATCCCTGATATTCATAAATTACCTCCCTGATAAATTGTATCTCAGATCAGTATATGTGCTAATGACACTACACTCTATAATAGGGTAAAACAAATGTATACATATACAAGGCAATAGCGGAAACCCTAGGAAACGATCTTTAGTCGGTAGTGGAATGGGGCTGTAAGTGGATCCATCCATCTTTAGTTTTGGGCCCATGGAGGGGCATGGGCCATCTATTTGTAGATACTTTTGTAGTGAGGAGTTCTTTTTTTGGGGTGAGGGTGCTGGCCCCATGCCCAACCTTCCCAAAAGGTACATGTAGCATCTACCCTTCCCAAATGATAACCCATCTGGCACTGGCCAGGCTGCATGTGGATGATAACATTTAATTCTAAGAAAAATAAACTCCTTTCCTTTAATAACTATAAACCTATAAACATTTCTCGACCACCGACTGCCATGATAAATAACAGTTTACCTGAGAGCACATCTTTCAGACTCTTAAGCCTAACATTCACAGACAACATGAATTGGAAAAAATATATTGAGGACATTGCCAAGGCTGCTGAAAAGAAGGCAGGCTCCCTGCACTGTGTGAAAAAAAGGACTCACACCAGATAACATCTTTACAAAGTCACAATTTGTTCATGCATCTGGACTGGTGTAACGACCTCTAGTCTTTCACTCTTAGACAGGGTTCAAAAACAGAGGCTCACATCTAATAAATCCTGTGTTGTCGACTAAGCTCCAGCCCCTTCATCCCATTACTGCAATGTTGCATCCCTATGCTTGTTTTAAAAGTACTTTAATGGAATGTTCTCTCATGAACTCGTAGCGCTTGTCCTCCATCGACGTATATACTCCAGATTAACTCGACAAGCTACAAAATCCAACTCCTATACTGTTGAAATCCAGAGATGGCAGAAAGCCTTTTACTCTAATAATTTATTTTCTTCTGACTGCTGGACTTTGGAATTCCCTCCCTGTTTCCTGCTTCCGTAAATGTACTAACGTGCAGAAGGTTAAATGTAATGTGAACAGACATCTCGCTGCTCAATTCCCTGCTAGATATGGTTTCAAATAGTAGCCTATCCACGTCCAAGTGACAAAATATTTTGCTTGCGGTGAAAATGAGTAAAAATAAATAAATGAATAAATAAAAAATAAATAAATTAAAAAAAATAAAAAAGAAAGAAAGAAAGAAAAATAAATAAATAAACCTAAAAATATTTTTAACTAAAATGTTTCCCTAAAACTGGCTTTCCCCAAAAATCATCCGCCCAAATTGGAACCCCTAAAAGAAGTGTTCAACAAATATTTGGACTTGGTCCTGAAACTCATCCAGCTCCTTAATTCTTATCGTAGAGTAGTTCTGATACATGATTGCTAATTTTTAAGTAAAAAAAAAAAATTTTTAATGTCGCTCCTCTTTTCTTTGATGGCAAACAGAACAGATACTACACTTGTGTAATTATTTATGCTGACTGATCAGTCTTTGCAGAAGGATGATCATATGAAAAAAAGGAGACTGCGTTTTTTCTATATAATTAATCTCACAACATACATGTTAAAATATTCCTTGGTTCTGGGATGGATTGACTTCCAAGCGGGGAAGGAAGCTAGAAAACAAATAGCAAGCTAAACAACCGCCGAGAATGAATGCAGCAAATACGTATTAAATTAAATATTGAAATTAAAGAAAATAATTCTTAAAATATGCACTGACCAAACGCGGTTATCTCCCTTACATTGTTTTTTTTGTTGTTTTTTTTTCACTTATTTCTTACGAAAAACAAATATTTATCAAATAATTCATTAAAAAAATATTTTTTGAATTGAAATAATTTCTGCCTTATTTCATCTAAAGAGAACTTGTAAACATTTTATATTTGCAAAGTACATTCCAAGTTACAAAATTCAAGCAATAATGATTCAAGCAATAGTGATTACGAAATTAGTTGACTAATTAAAGGCTAGCTTTACACGTCGTTTCATCGCAACCACAAAATAACAATATTTCATAAATATGGCCGAAGTTGGTGATTTAAAAGATGGTGAGTGTTTGTTTTTGTTTTGTTTGTCGGGTATTAATTAATTTATAACGTTATTATTTAGAAAGCCATTTTATCATTTGGGACAACGGGTTTTGTTAACGATTTTGTACTTTCACTGAACAATTTATGAATAAAAGAATACTGCGGCAGTAGTGAGTGTGCTGAAACATCCTCCCCATGTTAAGAAAGGCTTTTTAAATAATAACGTTATTGTTTCAACACGGATCAATAAGTGCACTAGTACAAAAAAAAAAAATACCCTACTCTCCCCATGTTTAGAATGGCTTTCTAAATAATAACGTTATTATTTCAGCACGGTTTAATAAGTGCAGCCAGGCAGCCTCCAGCAGAGCAGAGCAGAGCCTGCTCTGCTCTGCTGGAGGCTGCACTTATTAAACCGTGCTGAAATAATAACGTTATTTAGAAAGCCATTCTTAACATGGGGAGAGCAGGGTATTTTTTTTTTTTTTTTTGTACTAGTGCACTTATTGATCCGTGTTGAAACAATAACGTTATTATTTAAAAAGCCTTTCTTAACATGGGGAGGGTGTTTTGTAACTATTCTATACTTTAATCTTACAGTTGAATAAAAAAAAACATATCATAAAGCTTTAATTAAACTTGGAAATACGATTTAAAAAATAGCGCGGATCAGTAAGTGCACTAGCATCTTTTTTTTGTTTGTTTGTAAACCATTCTGTACTTTCATCTAACAATGTAATTAAAAAAATATAAGGGTGCTTATGCACTTTTGTTACCGCGCTATTTTAAAATAGTTTTTCAGTTTAAATTCAAGTTTCACGATATCTTTCTTTTTTTTTTTTTTTAATTGTTAGGTGGAAGCATAGAATAGCTACAAAACACTCCCCATATTAAGAAAGCCTTTCAAAATAATAACGTTATTATTTCAGCACGGTAACAAAAGTGCATAAGTAGCGCAATAATAACGGATAAAGTAAAAATTGAAGTTAACTTGAAAAATATTATCTAAAAAAAAATGTGTGCTTATCTAAATTTGATACTTATGGCAGCAATTTAAAAAAAAAAGAAAATATAGAAAAGTCTTTATGAAGTATATACTCGTTACAAAACGAAAATGTCATATTTCAAAAATTACGTAATTTGATCTAGTAGTTTTGTTTTTGTATTCAAGAAAATCAAATTTTACGACAATACAATTTGTAGTGGTTTAGGCATGATAAAATCCGATGAAATAAATAAGGAAGAGAAAACTCAAATCTAAGTGTTGAGGTAAAAATAAAAAAAATCAGCCTTATGTTCAATGCAATTTAGTAGTAAAATCGTAAATTTTGATTTTCTTAGTTAAAAAAGGGTAAATATTCAGATACGTTACAACAGAGCACCGACCACTCTAATTTGTTTTTTTAGGAGTAATCGAGGTCACTGACAAAGAACTGATAATCAAACCCGGGGCAAATTTACCGTTTGCATGGTATTAACCCCTGAACCCATGAACTACTTTCCACCATCTTACAGCTTCCGTTTATGTTATGCGCGTGCGGCAGCATAAACGACGGTTGTTGAATGTGTCTTCACTTAGAGAACTGCCTTTTCACATGGCGTACAAATCTTTTGTGGAACATTTACACTTATACGAAAAAGAAGAAAAGCACTCCAAGTGGGGGGGGGTAATGTCGGAAAGACTTTTTTTTTTATTTTCATTGGCGGACAATTTAAAATTCGAAGAAAAAATGTATTGGTTAGAATACATTTTAACATTTTTAAATTTTACTGCCTTCCTCCCCTAATTTAAACAGAAAAAGGTGCTTCTGCAGTTTAATTAACCGTTTTTCCATAAGTAACGCACCAACATTTACTAATTAGAACACCATTTAACATTTTTCTGAGATTTTACTGTTTACATTGAGTGAGAAGGCGCACCCCCAACACCACCCTGTAAGAAATTTCTTTCCTACACACTCAATTTCCTCCCTGCAGTAGCAACTGAATTCCACAAACAAAAGCCATACCTTTAAACTCAAAATTTATTCACAATGTAACAGCAATGAAAGGTCGGGTTTGTATTACTGTACACATAGATTCGAAAAAGTTATCAAAAAAGAAATATATAACAAATAAATGTTATCAAAGGCAAGATAAGTTACTTTTCTACCTAATTGGATATATTTTTTGTGTTTTTATTCAATGTAACATTTATTCAGCTCGAAAAACATACAGTGTTTACCGATGTATTCGAAAATTCAAGATGGCGTCTCACACCCTCTTTAACACCGTAAGTTTGGGAAAAGATGTTATAAATAAAAAACTATACAAAATACTATTAAAAACCCGCCGAATATATGTCAACCCATGTCACGGTAACATATATTGAGCGAGTTTTTAACAGTATTTTAACCGGTTTTTTATTTATTACACCTTTTTCCAAACTTACCGTGTTAAAGAGAGAATCGGCCGCCATCTTGAATTTTCCAATACATCGGTAAACACTGTATGCTTTCGAGCTGAATAAACATGTTAAATTGAATAAAAACACGAAAATTATATCCAGTTAGGTAGAAAAGTAACTTATCTTGCCTTTGATAACATTTATTTGTTATATATTTGTTTTTTGACAACTTTTTCGAATCTGTGTGTACAGTAATACAAACCCGAAAGGTCTTTGGTTCCGGTAAGTCCTTTTGCAAAACGGTGGCCTGATTTGCTACCATACGCATGGAGCTTTTAATATGAATTCCTATTGTTGGAATGTTAGTTCGTTGTTCCTTTGGAAAGATCCATGAAGATCATGACAGGAATGCTGGCGCCTATAATCAGACATAATGTGAGACCCTTGGGACTCAAGAAGAAATAAGATAAAATCCAATAATTGGATAATAACATGACAAAGAGGTTCTTGAATGCCACCCTGGATCTGAATAGGTTTAGCAAAATTAGTAATCTCTGCTTGTAGAGATATGTCCTTCATTCATCGACTATTTGGTGTCCATGAAGGAATTGTCTTGGCTCTCTAGTGAGGAAACCGCTGGTTTGAGTCTGTATCGTTCCATGTTCTTTCTCAGACTGAAAAATAAACGCATGAATACAAAAAAGGTGCCAAGTCAAATCACCTGACACATTCAAATTTAAACCAATCATGGACCGGCTACCAAACCGTGTAGGTGGCCTAAAAGAAAGATGGCGGTTGAATCTGGAATTTCTCGCAACCCCCAATGTAAATGTGCACAGAAAGCAATAAAATTTTAAAATGTTAAAATGTAATCTAATCGGTAAATTTTTTCTTCAAATTTTAAATTGTCTGCCAATGAAAATAAAAATTTTTTTTTAAATTCTGTTCTGAAAACAAAGTCTTTCTGACATTACCCCCCTCACACACACACACACGCTTGGAGTGCTTTTCTTCATTTTCATATAAGTTTAAATGTTCCACAAAAGATTCGTATGCCATGTGAAAAGGCAGTTCTCTACGTAAAGGTGCATTCATCAACCGTCGTTTATGCTGCCGCGCGCGCGTAGCTTAAACGGAAGCTGTAAAATGGCGGAAAGTAGTTCAGGGGTTAATACCATGCACACGGTAAATTTGCCCCCGGCTTTATTATCAGATTCGTTGTCAGTGACCTCGATTACTCCTAAAAAAACAAATTAGAGTGGTTGGTGTCCTGTTGTAGCATATCTGAATATTTACCAAAAAAAGAACACGTGATCGATTTACGTGATTTTTGGAATATGACATCTTCATTCTGTAACGAGTACATACATCATAAAGACGTTTCTGCATTTTCTTTACTTTTAATTGCCGCCATAAGTGCCAATTTAAATAAACACCAAAAAACTGCAGAATCTGTAAACTGCACAAATAATTTTAGTTTTGTTTTCAAATTTTTATTAATCAGTTATTACTATTGTGCGAGCCTTTTCTAGTCTCACACAAAAACACACATTCACATTTCAAGCTATATTACTTGTCATATACATACACGCACACAAACATACGTGTCCACGTCCACACACGTACATATATTCATGTTCGCATACATAACTCACATTCACGTGTATATACACACACGCTAACGTACGCACACAGATGGATGACGTCACTTCCTTTCAATGGAAATCCACACATGTGCAAAAGACCACCGGAAACACCTATAAAAGAAAGAGCAATAAGCGGCTTCTCCCTTTTCCAACCTGCCTTTCAGAGGTGGTTGGTCGGCGCACCAGCCGCCGCCGTTTTGGCAGGCGCGCGCACACCATGCTATTTATTACTATGTGGGACAAAAAGCTAACAGACCGTATGTACACCTTTACACTCTTTCTCTCTCTACATATACATCTTGTCCCTGAGAATACCTTCGCGTAGCTGACTGCTAACATGACGTACAGTTTAACCCACTATCCTTTGTCTTTGTCTACACGTTGGACTATCATTCTCATTTCTACTATATTACTCACTTCTTTTCCCACGCGCGAACAAACGATAGTGACCCGACCATGAGATGAAAACACATTTCCTTTTTCCTTCTATAATACCAATCCCACAACAAACGATGGTTACACCCGCGCGGACAATAACACATGTTATATCTAAAACATTCATTCTTTCAACTGTAAATAAACGACGTTTATCTTATCCATCAATTGAGTTTTTGTTTCCTTCAATTCCATTCGTTTCATTATTTTCTTGTGGCGAGTTAGGGTATTATTATATCCTGGTCCGCAGCATGCCTATCAGCAAAAATCCGAGATGATCAATCTGACTAGACGACTGTAAACCTATGTGTATGATGGAGGGATTTTAAGACTGTTATCAATATTTATATGTGTATATGTAAAAACTATTTGTAATATTGTTGCATTCTAGAAAAATACTGATTTTCTTTCATAATACTCGATTCTACTGCTTATAGACTTTAAATCTACCCAGAAATTATTTTCCAACTAGCAGGGACACCCGACGATGCTCGGGATGAAATGATGATCAACGAATGTTTCTCATTTCCATACTTCTGTTCTCGGTGAAATCACCCATTTTTCAATCAAATCGATTGATTGCTTACTTTAGTTGGGGACCCATCACGATGCACCAGGAGAAAGCTTCATATGCCTCCCCGCAGTAACTTAGTCACAATACATTATAGTGTATATAAAATTATTTTTTAATATATAATGGGTTGAATTAACATTTAAAATACAAAAGTAAGCTATCATGGATGAATTGTACTCTAAACAGAAACATTCATTTTAAATACACTCCTGCCATATCCAGGAACCTCCTATTGATTTTATATGCTTTGCCTTACTGCTTGTGCGGTGATAATGGCTTGAATTTAAGTTTAAAATGATAAAGTCAAGTATCATGGTGTAATTGTGCTTTAAACAAACATTTATTTCAAACGTGCCCCTGTTGTTATATGATTGATGGTAACATACATAGCATGCAGTGATAAAGGTGTATGTTGTATGGTTCGGTTCTAAAAAGAGGGTCTGTTGTTTAATGTGTACCATATGTCGATATGTGTACTTGGGACGAAAGATTCATCCTGACGTGTATACGTGTCACTAAATATCTATTGTTAATGTTTTTTTTGTTTTGTTTTTTTCAATTCAATTTACACCCCAAACAAAACAAGGCCACTTTGAATTAGGGGGCTAGTATCAGACAGAAGTTGCAGGAATATTATGAAGGGAGATGAGTAGCAAGATGTCTGTTCACATTACACTTGAACTTCTGCATGTCAGTACAGTTGGGAAAGCAGAATCCCGGAAGGGGGTTCCAAAGTCTAGTAGTTCTGGGGAGAAACTATTGAAGTAGAAGGCTTTCTTACACCTAGGGATCCCTACAGTGAAGGGGTGGGATTTAGCTGCTTGTTAGGTTTGTCGGGGTGTATTTACGTTGAGAGTGTACAAGCGCTTGTAATTCGTCAGAGCATTCTTTTTCCTTACATCACCCGTTTCCCTGAAGTTGTTTACTCATGAAATAATCCACTGCCTGCCAGAAACACGACCACGGGGGTGGGGTGGGGGGGCAATATTGAAATGTCTACAGAATGCACATTGCGTTGCGATGATTGAGCGACCGCTTGAAAAAAATGCCTCAACAGTGCAAGCGTGTTCCAAATCATCCACTGCATGATGCTCTCTGAGATTCCTGAAAAATAAACAAATATAAGTAATGCATGTTAAGAACAAAACTTTAAACTCCACCCTCTCAGAGCAACCATCATTTTAGGGTTCTAAATATAAATAAGCAAGTTGCTCTGTTCCACCCTGTACTATTGCTCTATCCTGTATATTGATCTTCTTTATCGCGTTAGGATTGTCTTATAAATATTGATACAAATATTTATATTGGCTTTAATTTTACAATATTATACAATCTATAATCTGAAAGCATTTCAAAATTTCAATTAATATATATATGTGTGTGTGTGTATTATTATTCACAGATGGTTCAGCTCTCCAAATGTTTTTGATATTTTTTAAAAAATTGATTAACTGCTCTAAAAAGCTAGAATGCAGCAGTGGAAATGAGAAATTATTTTATATTAGATTTATATGTGAAATTAATCTCTCACTTTAAATTCTACTAGAATCATTGTTTTATTGTTTGTTTTTTTTTGTTTTTTTTTCTTGCTGCCAAGTTTTTCCCTATGGTCACATACAATTTCTTTAAAAATGTCGAATCTCATATTTTGAGGTTGACCTACAATACCAAAGAAATCTTTGTTGAGCTACAATACTATCAAAGAAATCTTTGTTGAGCTACAATACTATCAAAGAAATCTTTGTTGAGCTACAATACTATCAAAGAAATCTTTGTTGAGCTACAATACTATCAAAGAAATCTTTGTTGAGCTACACTACTATCAAAGAAATCTTTGTTGAGCTACAATACTATCAAAGAAATCTTTGTTGAGCTACAATACTATCAAAGAAATCTTTGTTGAGCTACAATACTATCAAAGAAATCTTTGTTGAGCTACAATACTATCAAAGAAATCTTTGTTGAGCTACAATACTATCAAAGAAATCTTTGTTGAGCTACAATACTATCAAAGAAATCTTTGTTGAGCTACAATACTATCAAAGAAATCTTTGTTGAGCTACAATACTATCAAAGAAATCTGGTAAATCTATTCGTTTTACGATTTCAATTTCTTGTGCATAAATGCAGTGCAATTCAGCTTTAAGTTCTCAAACTTCTTTTATTTTAGTGAATACATGATATTTTTAAGGTATTGCTGCATATTTATGTGCATGTGTTGCACTTGTGGACTGTCAATTTCTGTAGATTGTCAATGGTTTATTTTTGATTTTGTGCAGAAAAATATTTCTATCACAAGTTTTATTGCTTAATCTTGTGTCTTAACAAAGACGTAATATTTCTAATGAAAAATTAGTGTAAAAAAAAATGTGTCAAAACACTTGGAAAAATATTCAATCCCTCAAGGCACAAAAATAGTCATAATTTACATATTTTTAATCAGATTGAAAAATATTTGAAAATTTAAAAAGATGCTTTTTTAGATCCAGCTTTTTCTATGCATGCTATTATCGAGATATTTTGAGTAATTTCACATTTTTTAATGTGTATTGCTAATACAGGGTGACCCCCCCCCCAAAAAAAAGCTAAATGGAGGCCATCTAGAACATATACTTTAAAACAGAAAAAAAAGACCAAAGACCCTAGTGTTTTGATGTGATGGTTTGAATATAATAAACTAATTATGACTAAAGTTTCATTCCATTCGAACAAAACACTAAGAAACGGGGCCTAATTAGATTTGGGGCCCGTTTTTTTTTTTTTGTTTTTTTTTTATTATTATTAGTTTGGTCTCCCTGTATATATATTAGTGTCCGGACGATTAATCAGAATTGGGATTTAGAAAAATCAAAATATTTAAGGGTATCAGAATCGGAAAAATGTGTACTGATTTTCCGATGCAAAAACGATTCTTTTAATTGTCTTTTTTATTTGATTTTGTTTAAAGCTAAATCTTTCATTGCTGCCAATAATGATAAAATAAGAAATATCTATTGATTTTAAACAAGCAGTGAAGCTAAAATCGATAGATCACGTATATATTTACGTTTAGGAAAATATTTGCACATTTAACTCGTGTGTTTTTACGGTAATCAGAGAAAAAAATACAACTATATAGTTAAATATTTAGAGATTTATAAAGAATTGGAATCAAAATCAGTAATTCTATCGGAATTGGAAAAAATATTGTAATTGTACCATCACTAATATATATATATATATTAGCAAAAGTACCTGTCGTTGACTGGGTGCAAAAACAGCCTACTGAAAATGGACTGTGATTTATGAAAGTATGATAGGTTATGAAAAGGAAGGGTTGTAAATTTGGGTTGAATTTGGGGTTATCAAAACCAAAGCAACATATGATGAAAGTAAAAATAGATAAAGCCCATAATTTATTATACCATACCTGCTCACACTGAAACACTTATCACAATATTCTGTGGATCTATATTAAAAAACCTTGTTAAACTTTGTGACATATTTCCATTCTATGGAGGTCAGGTGCGAACGAACACCCCATAATTTTATTATACCATATTTCTTCAAACTGAAACATAATTATCAAAGTATACTTATGCAGATAGATATGAAAAGTCTTTATTAAAATTTGTGCCTATTTCCATTCTATAGAGGCCAGGTGCGAACGCAGACACGGCAATTTTATTATATCATCCCTATTTAAATTAAAACATACTTATCAAAGTATTATTATGTACATCTATATAAAAACACTTGTAAACGTTTTTTTTTTTAATTTTTAAATTTTTAATTTCCATACTTTGTGGACCAGGCGCGTACGCAGACCCCACAATTTTAATGAACCACTATTCTGCCAGATAAAACATACCCATTTCTGTGTCTCGATACATCTTCTATCATTATATGTAATCAGTTTTTTAAAATAGTCAACCATATAGGAGCCTATTCGTGACCAGACACACATACACACACATTAAGCTTTATATTATATATATATATATATATATATATATATATATATATATATATATACTAGCATGGGTGCCCAGCGTTTCCCGGGTGTTTTGAGGTGTATGCTGAGAAAAAAAATAAATAAATAACGGTCAATTTTTTTAACTTTAACCCCTATTATGACCCCCTTAAAATTTATTGTTTAGGGCTCAAATACAGTTATTAAGTTAAGGAATCTATATCTAAAATTTCACGTGTTTAGACCCAAAATTGTAGATTCTCAAAGATCAAATCGTTGAACTTTGACCCCTTAATCGCCAAATTTCTGTCCGAAAACCAATCACATCGATTTTCCCAAACCTCAGTACCCTGTATATCAAATTTCGAATCTGTAAGCTTAAAATTGACAGAGTTATTACGTAGGGAAATGTACACAGACACTTTCACTTTTATATATATATATATATATATATATATATATATATATTTTTTTTTTTTTTTCTAACAAAGATATAATATTTTCCTTTGGATTTGTTTGCAGCAATTTCTGAAAGTTTACAGAAGAAAGGAGTTTTAAATAGGATAAAGGCACAAATCCGAGCAGAAATGTTTAGTATTTTGGATGAATTTTCTGATGAAAAGCCACCAATTTGTAACGAAAACCTGATAATCAATGAATTGATCCAAGAATATTTGGAATATAACAAATACAAACACACAGCTTCAGTGTTTACAGCAGGTAAACAGTTTCTATTTTCTTCTTTCTTGTTGGCTCCTCAGAATTTTGAAGCTTTTATTTATTTATTTTTTTTTTTACACAGGCATCACCACATTATCAAGGCCAAGAGGCCACTCAAGGATAAGGGTTTAAGAGTGTACAATTGAAATTGGACAATATAGTAATCATTAGTAATGAAAATTTGGTAAATTTGTTAACTTATATGGAACGGCTCATCAAGAACTTATTTACGTTAGACTTGAAGACAACCATATTGTAGTCAGCCGGAAAGCAGGAAAACAGAAGACAATTCCACATGCGTGCAGTTCTAAGAAAGAAGCTTTTTTCATGGAATCTACGTTTAGGTTTAGGCACAAATAAAGAGTGGGGGGAATTAAATTATTGATAGTGTTTTTAGCTAGACAAGTGTTTCTTGTGAAAGTTTGGCGAGGGGGGACCATAGACTGAAGCTCAGTCGAACACTTTCCATGAAAATAACGATACATCAGAAACAAACTCGCAACATCTCTTCTGTGAGATAGAGGTTGCAGGGAAGAGAAAAGGACATCTCCTACGAGGCTACGAAGTCTATTTTGAACTCTATCAAGGTAGGACAAGTCTTTTCTAGCAGCTCCTGCCCAGATGTGGCAACATTATTCCATCCTTGGACGTACTTGGCTCTTATATAGATAGAGAATTGCATCAGCGGTGAGATATCTATTGGATCGATAGAAAGATCCCACCATTTTTCCAGCGGCCTTGGCAACAGATTTGATGTACGTGTTCCATTTAAGATCAGGAGTAATGGTCAAGCCCAGAAGCTTGTCAAAACTTGAGGCCTCATGAAGACGAGAGCCATTCATTTCAATTGATGCCAGATGTGGATCAGAATGTTGATGATGTAAAGAGAGAAGCTTGGTTTTAGATGCATTAAAAGTAACCAGCCACTCCTTTCCCCATTGTACCACATGCTCAAGATCAGAGGAAAGAGAATCGGAGAGAACTTGGTCGTTTACTGTCTTAGATGTGCTACCATAAATGGTAGTGTCATCAGCATAAATGTCTACAAATGATGAAAGGATGTGATTTGGAAGATCATTAATGTAGATCAGGAAAAGAGTTGGGCCCAGGATGGACCCCTGAGGGACACCAGCATTAATACTGTAAGCTTCTGATTTTTGCCCTTCAACTACTACTCTTATGAACCTATCAGAACGAAATGATTTAATAATTGAGAAGACATTTCCAGCTATACCATAGCTAGAGATCTTATGAAGTAAACCTACACCCCCACCTCTTTATTGACACTTTTTAACCTTTTGTCTATATTTTTTATGGTTCTGAAAGCTAACAAAAAAAGTAGATGCAATAGAGCAAAACTGTTTGGAAATCTGTATTCACCTACTAAAATTAGTTATAAGAAATAAACACCTATTTCCATAATTACTTCAGAGTAAAAATCTGTTTTCGTAAACCAAGGTTATTATTTTATTACTGATTAGCTTTACCTACCGGACATTGAAGTAATTTTAATTTTTATTTATTTGTGCAAAAGCTAGACAAGTGCTATTTTATTCTTTAATCTAAGACGAGTTATTGCCCTTGTTCATTTTTACTTTTAAAACTGTTTCAGATTAACAGACTTTTTCAAATAAGTTGTAATCAAGTACATTATTATATTTAATAAAATAAAATAGGCATCAAGTGTGCTTGAAAACCAAATCACAACGTAATGTTAAGAAAATAAACAAATATTTTACTTGTTTGAAATTTATAACATAAATATATTTCGGAGCTAAACTCCATCCTCTTTTCTTTCTTTCTTTTTTTTTTTTCTTTCTTGCCATATTGTAAATTTGGAGTGCCAATAACATGGTACAATAATAAACAACAAAAATTTGCTACTTAGAATTAAAGTTTGATATGTCAGCTTAAATGCACTTTGGTCTGATTTTCTGGAAATCAAATAAGATAATTTAATATGTTGAATGTTATTTTTACTAATTTTCAAAATTCTTCTTTAAAGAGTCTGGCCAATCTGAGATGCGTCTCAAGCGTCCGTTCCTGGAGAATGAGCTTAATGTTTTAATAAACAAGGAGACAAATTCTGTGTAAGTATTTGTAAACTCATAGTTGCCTATATTTATACAAATTGGAATATGGAATATATGTACTGGAATTGGTTTATAATATGGAATGTATACTTTGGACCCTTTCATAAGTGCAAAATGGGTTGAACCAAAAACAATTCGATATAATGCAATAGTGAAATTTGTTTGACTATTAGGCACTTGTACAGTTTAATGAAGACATTCAACAATGAAAATATCAAATAAAGATTATATTGTACGTATCCGTTTTCGACTGAAGATCTCAACAAAAAGAAAAAATAAATTTTTCACTTAATTTGATCGAATTTTTTTTTTTTTTTTTTTTTACCGCGGAAAAACAGATTTTGATGACAGCACGTTGAAGGTAGACATCTTTTAATTTTTTGAACACGCCACGAGATAACTCCATTTAAAGCCCCGACACTCCTTCCCCATCTTTAATACTAGCTTTTCTTCCTAAAACTCGAACCTTTTGCTCGGTATTATAATAAATTGTTTTTTTGCTGTAAAAAAACTTCTTGATAAAATTAGTGAATTTTTTTTTTTTTCGGAAAACTTTATTCCATAATGGATGCACACAATTTAAACTTTTTTTCGATGTTTTCATTTTTTAATATCTTTATTAAACTGTACAAGTACTGATTATCATGACTGCAGCTATGGGAAATCATGCTGAGGGTTTTCTCTTGACACCAAAGCCAACTGTTGTATTGTTGGGTTTATATAACCGTGTCTAAGTATGTCTTGTGTATGTCAGGTATACTGCTGAAAAAAAAAATGTAATAAAATATAGATAAGTTTTCTTGAAAAAAAAAAAAAAAGTTTTCCTGTACTATCATCTAACAATTTATGCTTTTGGTAAATATATTTTTACGTATTTTCTTATAAATATATTTAAATTATATTATATATTTCTCCAGAAATACTTGAATAAACAAAAAGTCATAAAAAAACAAGACAAAAAAAAACTTGTACTTACACCTAAGAATTTACGGTGTAAAAAGTTAAACCTGTTACTTTTTTCTTGAACGAAAAGAAAACAAACTTTTTGTTGATAAATATTTTACCAAAAAAAAACAAAACAAAATATGTAAAATAAATTAAATAAAAATATTTACATTTGTATTTTATCCGGTTTGTTTGTTTTTAAAGAGTATGTAACAACGATCAGCTTAAACCGTTGATTGCCGGTCTTGCCCAATCCATGCTTGATGGGAAATCCCGAGAATCTGGGTCAAATTATGCAATAGTGTCGAATATTTAATAAAAAATAAAGTAAAACATCTTTCTGTCTACAAGAAATTATTTTTCCACGATGGAAACGTTTTGCAATTGCCAAATGAATTTATTTGAAGATTTTTTTTGTTTTTTTGTTTCGATCTTCAGAACATATATAAAAAATAAAATAATCAGGGGAAATAACTGTAATCGTTTCATTAAAAAAATCAATGTCGAAAGTAATAATTCCAAATAAATTTTTTTCTTAAAAGAAATTTTATAATTTTAAGTATAAAAGATCAATAAAGGTTTCTTGTTATGTATACAAAAACTTGTTAAAAAGATAAAATAAACAAAGACAAGTATTTGGTGAATAACATGCAATGAATACAGTTGTTTTATGATGTTTGATTAAATATGTGAGAAATGTCAATATGCAACAACTTTTCGTTAAATATATTTCAAAAAAAATTATTTGAAATTATCTATAAATTTATTTTTTATGTAAGTAAAAGTTTGTTGGAAAGTTCAAGTAAAGTTTATAATGTAATTGAAGAAAAAACATTTCGTCTTTTTTTTTTTTCTTTTTTTTTTTTTAAGTATACTGATTTTAATTTCAAAATTTTGTTGTTGACATTTATCTAACTTTTATTAGAAAAGTTAGGTAAACGTTCATAAACATATTAATGGGGAAAAACAGTTCACAAATCTAAAAAAGGTCCTTTAAGTTCAAATAAAGACTGTTTAAATAAAACTTATAAAAAAAAAAGGTTCTTTCTATACAACTATCATCATCCGTAGCTAAAAATATGTCGGGCGTCACTTCTGCCAAATGGCTTTGTAAACAAAGAAAGGCAAATCCCCACAATTAACGAATTTGTTATTGCTTGAAATTTTACAGCAACCATTTAATTCAAAAAGTCAGTTTAAAAAAAATAAACAATGTTATAAAAGATTAAATACAAGAGAAGTTCAAAATTAAAAACATTTCTTGTGTGTGTGTGTTGCCATAGCAACATGGCGGTTCATATTGCATAGGATTTGGATGTTAATTGCAAGTTTTGTATATGCAATGTCTTTTGGGGGTAGTTTCGTATAATTTTATTTTTGTAAACGGTCACTTGGAAAAAATTAACATCCCCCCCCCCCAAGATTAACAATAAATTATTGTCTTTCATTTGATGCTAAAATTAAGACCATTAGAATCATCGTTTATGAGGAGTTTTGATTATTAGATTAGCCAATCAAAACTGTTTCTAGTATCCACACATTTTTGCTTTTATATAGATATAGATTTAATAGTCTTGCTGTGTGTATGCGGGTGTTTTCACATATCCACGATAATAATGAATGTGGCAATAAATGGACAGTCTTTAGCAATGATGCTCAACACCTGACAGGTCATATACCTTATTTACTGTCGTCCTTCTCCTCTGGTGGCAGCCACCTGAAATGAAGGCGGCATCTTCCAAATGGAACACCCAAAATACTGAGTTATCATTTGCAGATCTTTATTTCCCAATGTTCCACATCTTGGAGTTTGCAGCTATTATTCTTCTCTCTTATTTCTTCCTTAGTTGGTCCATAGATGCTTCCATCAAACCACAGAGACAACTACTGTCTGCTAACTACTAACTCCTCTCTTTGACTTCCTCTTAGAGACTAACTCCTAATTCTGATTTCTTCTGGCTTAAGTGTCTCTTATGTCAGCCAGGGTAAATAATCTTGTTCGTCACATAAGCCACATCATTGTTTACTAAACCAAATTCCAAACTAACTTTGTCTAGGCTTTTCTCTATTCATAACATTTTTCCTTGAGCCAAAATTTCCCAGTTAACTATTTAACATAAATATTTTAACTAACATTCTTTTCTTTTAAAACGTTAGCAACTTTAACTTACATAATAGGTTCTTCTTCATTTCCCTAGTGTTGACGTCACATATCACAAGCAAACATGGCTGAAATCATTTTTTAATTGAATCCTAGAAATATGTGTTTTACATAATATTCCAGAAATATTTAACTAATTGTAACATGGCAATTAGGGAGATAACATTGCTTATTGTTGAAATTGACAAAAAAATGTAAATAGTTATCATTATTTTTTAATGAAAACTCAATTTTTCAGCTACAATAATGAAGAAGAACCGTAAATTTTACATACTATATACATATTTTGTATATTTTTAAGTCATTATATTTTATATATTTTTTATTTTTAACTCTGTGTCAACACCATTTTTTGGAATCTGTAAAACAAACCTGTTTTTTTAACTGAGGATATATAAATAATAACAACTGTTTCTTCACCTTTTTATATTTTTTATATCAGAAATCTTTATGATATGGAAAAATATATAGATGACTTTTTTTGTTTAAATATCTTGTCTGTTTCGTTTATAAAATAAAGATAAAATATGTAACTGTACTTTGAATTAATAATTTCATTTTTTGTTTTTTTAAATATTTATTGAGATAAATTTCCACAAACAGTATCTCGGTGTGGTAAAATAACAGAAGAAAAATCACAAAATAAAAGTGTAAGGGGGGAGGGGGCAATTAAAACTCATTACAATGAAATTCTCTATCAAACCAACTAATTTTTAGGTATCACGGAAATACATGCATAAAACAACGTGTCAAGGGTTAGGGTTTTAAAATAATGTCGGCTCTTGACATGTGTTTGTGCTTACTGTTTTTAAAATCACTTTTAATAACAAAATATTTAGTTTCCAAATGTAAATGGTCCTAAACTATATCCGATGGTGATGCCCCAGCTTGTGGGCTTTGGGGAGTGTGAAGCCACCCCTTAATTGCCATTGCTCCCACGTCCACTCTGACCTGGAATGATAGTACCTGTTAGGGTCCCAACTATGGGCTAAATAGAAACTGACTTGAAAAAAAAAACAAATGTATTCTGTTAAAAAATTTTTCAAAATCACTGGATTCGGCATTAAATAACCTGAAAAGGGTTGATATGCCGTAAAACAAAAACAACCAACCAACCAACCAATCCAAATGTAAAAATGAGGTGGTCTGATAAAGAATTTTATTGTGATGCATTTTTTATATAATAAGTGTTGTTTTTTTTTGGGGGGGGGGAGGTAATGTCATTTCTATTTTAATAAAAATTCAACTATGTAAACAAAGAAACAAAACCATAAATTTTTATCTTTTCCACCTTAACATTTTTCTTTAAAATAACTACTGTAGGTTTTTTGGATATGCTGAAAACGAATATCGCATGTAAATTTTCCGCAAGTAAATAGCTTTCCGGATATTAAGCAATTTCATTTTTTATGCTATTCTGGTGGCCATCTTGGTATGCACATTTGCGTGTAGTTTCTCGGGGTTGTGTTTGCACGCTCGTGCGCACCAAAATAGCCACCAGCAATAACATAAGAAATGACATTGCTTAATATCCGGAAAGACTACTTATTTGCAGAAAATTTAAATGTGATATTCGTTTTCAGCATAGCCGGAACCCTTTAAAAGTAGTCATTTTTAAGAAAAATGTTAAGGTGGAAAAACAAGGTAAAAATTTACCGTATTATTTCTTTGTTTACATAGTTGAATTTTCAGTAAAAAACAGAATAGAAATAATGAAATTTACCATCAACTGGTGAATATGTAGTTGTTGCTTATCTGGATTCTTGGTATTGTGGAAGCTACATTTGAGGATTCATGTAGAGTATGATTTCCGGCTGCATCTCGGAAAATAGGGTTATATTTTTGGTCAGATAAAGAGGATTTACAAAATGTAAATCAAGAGCTTATCTTGAAAATTGAACTGGTCCCAAAATGCATAAGTTCTGGTCAGCTATGCGAATTTCCATCTTTTACAGAAATCCAAAATCTATATGAAAAATTTTCTGAGATTTATTTCTGAGATTAATTCATCTCTACTCAGTTTTTTTCTCTTCTTTGAGGGGAGTAGTAAATACCAGCCATGAATGCTCTTTAGGCATTCAATGGTTCCACTCCAGATTTAGCCCTCCTTTGAGGAAGCAGGTAAATACCTACTCTCAATAAAACTCATTGTTCTCATATCAGCCTTCTCTATACAACACATACCTTCAACCCTCGTTGGCCAGGTTTTCACTTCCAAACATCGTTAGTGCACATAACTTGATAAATTCTAATCAATTCTGAAGAATTAATTTTATAATAGTTGATAAATATTGTTATAGCATTTTCTTGCTGTGAATACGTTTGAATGACAAAGCAATTTAACTGATTTTTATTTTCTTTTTCAGGCCTTTGCTTTATTCTTTGGTCAACAGTTTTCTGCAACAAGGACCAGGCAGCAAAAGCTGACATATTTTTCTGATCGACACTATTTTGAATAAACCTAAAGATATTTTAAATTACAAAGTTTTCTATTCAAATGTATCAGAATGATCTTTTTCTATCAGGAAAACGGTCTTTATGTTTCAGAATTTTTGAGATGAGGATTGAGATTATGATATCCATGACGAATAACACCCTACCTAAGGATTCTTCCTTCAAACTCCTCGGCTTAACATTCACAGGAAATATGAACTGAAATAAATATGTTGAGAACATTGTGAAGCCTGTTACAAAGAAGTTGGACTCCCTCTATCGTGCTAGAAAAATGCTCACAGCTGTATTTCTATAAGGCCACCATTCGCCCATGTATGCAGCATTGCTGTCTCATTTAGCTGGTGACTTTACCACTAGTCTCTCCCTCTTGGATAAGGCCCCAAAAAAGGGTCTCCAATCTAATAAGTTCCAGTTTGTCAACTAGGCTCCAACCCCTGTCCCATCGCCACAATGTTGCATCTCTGTGCCATATTTTAATGGAATCTGCTCTGATGAACTCTTTGCATTTGTGCCCCCTTGATGTACATATCCCCAAGAAACCTGCTTAGCAACAAAATCACACCCCTTCACTGTTGAGGTCTTTAAAATGTCAGAAAGTTTTCTACTCAAATAGCTTCTTTTCTAGAATGGCTAGACTTTGGAATTCTCTTCCTGCTACTTGTTTCTCAAACTGTACATATATGCAGAAGATCAAATGTAATGTAAACCAACACCTTACTCTTTATTAGGCATGGTCTGAATTAGTAGCCCCTTATGTCCAAGTGGCAATATGCCATGTTGCCGTGTTTTTGGTGGGGTGAGTAGAAAAAAAAAACTGATTGATAATTTGTTTTATTTTTTAATTTTCTTCCTTTGAAGATTGTAGCACTGGGTATGGGGCAACCAAACAGCTACCAATATTGCCCTGCTTTTTATTGAAACCAACCAAGAGCTCTTTTTAGTATCCTCGCTGTTTCCTTAAGTGCAATTGTCTGGATCTCTTTTGCACTTGGTTCACCAGGAATATTAGTTAGGTAGGACTTTAGGTTTTTCTTCATAAGCCTTAACTGGAATGATTGATATCTCCCTAAGATTCCAGTTTCTTTTCATATCATACATGAGACCTTGATATTTGGTCTGTTTCCCTTTTCAGCTCTGTTCAGACCTCCATAATTAGGGACACTCACTTCAACCAAGGTTGCAATTCTCTGACTTAAGACTGATGAAGCGTAAGACAACTTAAAGAAGCAGTGCATGTGTTAGATGATGATCATGTATTTTTTTTTTTTTTTTTACATGGGGGTCACAACTTATCAAGGCCCAGGAGCCACTTGGGGATAAGGGTTATTGTGTGTACACTAATCAGTGGGATAGTATCGTAGTAATAGTTAGTACTGAGGATTTGATAAATTGTCATTACTTAAGGGGGCAGTTCATCAGGAAGTTGTTTGTGCTGGACTTGAAGACATCCAAGTTGAATTCGGGAGGGGGGGGCAGGAAAGCGGCAGAGAGTTCCACAGCCGTGCAGTTCTGAGAAAGAAGCTTTGTTCATGGAATCTACGTTTTGATTTAGGCATGGATAAAGAATGGGGAAAATCATTGACAGTGGTTTCAGCTAGTCGGATGTTTTTCGTGAAAGATTGACGGAGGGTGGGACCAGAGAATGGAGCTCAGACGAGCACTTGCCATGGAAATAACGATAAAACAGAGATAGGCTCTCAACGTCTCTTCTGTGGGAGAGAGGTTGCAGGGAAGAGAAAAGGTCATCCCCCACCAAGCTGCGAAGTCTATTTTATACTCTGTCAAGGCAGGATAGACTGTTGTTAGCAGCTCCTGCCCAGATGTGGCAGCAGTACTCGATCCTTGGACGTACTTGGCTTTTATACAGATAGAGAATTGCATCATTAGTGAGATATCTTCTGGAGTGGTAGAAGGATCCCAATATTTTCCCAGCGACCTTGGCCACAGGCTGATGTATGTGTTCCATTTTAGATCAGGAGTAAAGGTCAAACCCAGAAGCTTATCAAAACATGGGGCCTCCTCTAGACGAGAGCCATTCATTTAAATCATTGCCAGATGGGGATCAGAGCGTTTATGATGTAATGATAGGAGCTTGGTCTTAGATGCATTAAAGGTAACCAGCCACCTCTTCCCCCACTGAACCACGCGCTCAAGATCTGAGGAGAGAGAATCAGAGAGATCGTTTCCATTTACAGCCTTTGATGTGTTGCAATAGATAGTCATGTCATCAGCATAGATGTCAACGAATGATTTTAGTATGTGTTTTGGGAGATCATTGATGTAGATCAAGAAGAGAGTTGGGCCCAGAATGGACCCCTGAGGGACTCCAGCATTAATACTGTGGGCCTCTGATTTCTGCCCATCAACCACTGCTCTTATGAGCCGATCAGAGAGAAATGATTTAATGATAGAGAAAAGATTTTCCAGTTATACCGTAGCTGGAAATCTTGTGAAGTAGGCCTTTATGCCATACCTTATCTCAGGCCTTCGATATGTCAAGAGCAATTGCCCTAGAAATGACGCCTTTGTCGATAGATTCGCTAATTCTATGCGATATAACTGTTAGCACATCAGCTGTAGATCTAGTAGAACGGAAGCCATATTGCGTGTCACTAAGAAGGTTATATCTGCTGAGGTGGTTGACTACTTCTCTATTTAATATGGATTCCAGCAACTTACTCATGACACGCAGAAGACTTATTGGTCTGTATTGAGAGGGAGATGACTTATCACCTGAATTCTTAAATACAGGGCATACTGATGAGGTTTTCCAGGGTGTTGGAAAGCACTTCTCCTTAAGGCAACGCTTAAACAGTTTGGTAAGTATGGGGGCAATTTCTGGTTGTAGCTTTTTTAATACTATAATTGGAATACCGTCAGGGCCAGTTGCTTTACTGGAATCAAGGTTCTTGATTAGCTTGGCGACCTCACGCACAGATATTTATATGTTACCTAGCGTATTGTGTGTTGTAGGAGGAAATACAGGGAGTTGATGGCCTTTGTCGCATGAGGTAGAATTTGCTGCAAAGTTCTTGGCAAATAGTTGGGCCTTGTCGGATGCTGATGAGATGACCTCTGGACCATTGATAATGGTTGGGATAGAATGCACGTTTCTGTTCAGGATCCTATTTGCTATTTGCCAGACTGATGGGAACCAAGCCGCTGCTCAGCTACTTTGGATTTAACAGACTGAGCATATAGCTCTCTTTCATTTTTTATTACTCTTTTACAGTGGTTGTTGGCGGTCCTGAAAGCAGCTTTAGTCTCAGTGCATCTATTACGTTGGTAGCTATGGAAAAAGTGACTTCTATGTGCGATGGCAGCAGCACATTCAGGGGAGAACCATGGCTGGCTGTTAGGTGTTTGTTGGAATTTTTTGGATGGTATGAATTGGTCTATGCCAACAAGTAACCATTCGATCAGGTCTGATACTATATAGGACACATCCTTTTTAAACATGGAATGAAGAGGTAGATCAAATATGAATGTACGGAAGCTATTCCAGTCAGCCATAGAGTATAGGTATACAGTACGGTGGAGAGGTACATCTGTAGAATCATTATATTTCATTTTTATCTTAACTGATACAATGGAGTGGTCGGAGGATCCCAGAGGAGATAAAACAGCACATGAGCATAGCTCCGGGGAGGTGGAGAGAAAAAGGTCTAGAAGGCTTGCGTACTGACTGGTAGTATCGGGCACACGGGTGGGCTCGTGAACAATCTGAGTGAGGTCATAGGCAATGGCAAAATCATGACAGAACCTCCCCTCATCGTCAGTCTTATTTGAGTGGGTCAGCCATTCAACATTGTGGACGTTGAAGTCACCGCAAATGTGAATGTTAGCCGCGGGATGAACAGACAGGATGTGGTCAATTTTCTCCGATATACTCTTAAAGATAGTAACTCCGCTGTTGTGGGGGCGATAAAGGGCAAATATAAATGCGGTGGTGTAAGCTAGTGCAACCCGGAAGCACATATAAGGTAAGTTAGGGTCTTCTCTGGATATATCCCTGCCACACGGGAAGCCATCTTTAATGTAGACACATATTCCATGCCCATGGCGATCTTGGGGGTCAGATTTAGATGTTAAGTTAGAGTATCCATTAATTAAGAACTCATCTAGGGAGGTGGTCGGCCCTATTCCAGTTTCGCTTAGAAAAAATATGTCTGGTTTTGTCATTTAATTGGGTTTCAACCTCTGGAAGGTTGGAACGTAGACCTCTGATGTTGGAGAAGGAGACATGGTAGTAGGGGTTTATGTTGGAGGATGGGGTTCTAGGTTTATTCGTGTTTTTTTTTTTTTTAGATATTTCATGTTGAGGATTTTGGGATTTGTGGAACAGGTCAGCATACTTGGTTAGAGCAGTACAGAGAGGAAAAGTAAGAGAGAAAAGACAAGATTTTTTTTTTTTTTTGTAGCACATGATATGGTAAAGCCGTAACAATTACCCACTAGTATGGCATCGAGAGGCCCCACCAGAGATTACTGCATGTTCCAGAATCCATTCACCAAATGGCAATACAGCAGCCCCAGTACTTTGCACCTGCTTATAGGACAGCCTCCTGTGTGGTTAATCCAAGGTTCGGGTCCCTGACTCTCAGGCGGTTAACATCAGCCCAGATGAAAACGTTTACCTCCAGCACCCTTACTAGTGACATGGCTGCAAGGATAGACATAGAAACAGAAAATTTCCTGCATCTCAGACTACTGTTCACGAAGTACTACCGACCTGAGAAGCAGCTTTTTTTTCACTCTTTGTCAGAAACATTACTCATTGGAAATGAGGACTGGGGAACAAAAAGAGAGAAGCGAGAGTTACTGGAGCTGCCGATAACACATCCACTGTATTATTTACTCTCCATAAAAAAAAGGTAAGAGGGACTTATTAATATCTACTTAGTATAAGTTCTTTGCCCCATTCCCAGTTTAGGATAGTACTTGAAGATAGTTTCCCTTCCAATATTAATCAGTGGAAGTTTTCTTTTCTTTGCTTTAGATACCTTGAGATAGAAACTTCTGGCATCACCTTATAATTAGGTACCATTAATGGGATTTGTAAAGTCAGCTTATGTTTTTTAGATTGGAGAATCTTATTTAAGGACTGGTTTTGGGTAGTACCAGGCATAATTGACAAAAAAGATTTAAAAACAAGAAAATTAGCAGAACAGAAATAGGTAGAGTTGTTTCGAGTTTTAAGTCAAAAATGTATGAAGCAGATGTAGTATAGAATTTCATAAGATATACAAACTATTAATTATAAATAATATATGAATCTATAGTGCTGAGTAGTAAGTAAATCTTTTCATTTTTATTGAATCTACAAAAGTCTCCCTTTTTCACTTTTTCTTTCGTTCCTACTCTCTTTCTCTTGCTTCCCCTCAAACCTGCTCTAAAACATTCTGCTGACCTCTTCCACAGACTCTCTAACTTAATCATGAAAAACTCAAACAAACAAAACCTGAGGAAACTAAGAACCACATCTTCCAATGTAGTGGGTGTCACTACAAGGTCTCCTTCTCTAACATCAGAGGTCTACATTCCAACCTTTCAGAAGTTGAACTTCAATTACAGGAGACCAAACCTGACCTGTTTTTCTTGTATGAAACTGACATTAACTCAACTGCTTCCTTAGCTGATTTCTTCATTAAGTGCTATTCTAACTTCAAATGAAAACCAAAAGATCGCAATGGACATAGAATATGTGCCTACATTAAGGATAGCTTCCCCTGCGGCAGAGATATCTCCAAAGAAGGCCCCAATCATCCTTACATGTACTTGCATTCATATTCACCCCGACACTATCATCTACCTGTACAAGAGCCAAGTATGTCCTAAAATCGAGTACTGCTGCCACATCTGGAGAGGTGCTGCCCAGAGCACCCTATTCTGCCTTGACAGAATTCAAATCCAGTTTTAATACCTAGTAAGAGACACTCTTTTCTCCCTGCTCCAACCTCTTTTTCTAATTTTTTTTTTTTTTTTACTAAGGGGCCACCACTTATCAAGGCCCGGAGACCACTCGAGGATAAGGATTAAAGAGTGTACAGTGGTCAAAAGAACAATATAGTAATCATTAGAAGTGTAAATTTGGTAAATTGGATTACTTAAGGGGAACGGCTCATCAAGAACTTGTTTACATTGGACTTGAAGATGACTATATTGTAGTCAGCTAGAAAGCAGGCAAACTGAAGAGTGCTCCACAGGTGTGCAGTTCTAAGAAAGAAGCTTTGTTCATGGAATCTACGTTTAGGTTTAGGCACAGATAAAGAGTGGGGGAAATATTTGATAGTCTTTTCAGCTAGACGAGTGTTTCTTGTGAATGTTTGGTGAGCGGGGGGGACCATAGATTGGAGCTCAGACGAGCACTTGCATGAAAACAGGCTCACAACGTCTTTTCTGTGGGAAACAGGTTGCTGGGAAGAGAAAAGGTCATCCCTAATAAGAGACGTTGTGAGCCTCTCTGCTCTATCATTATTTTCATGGCAGGTTCTCTTGCAAAACTTTCACAAAACGCACTTGTCTAGCTACAACCATTATCAACAATTTCCTCATTCTCTATCTGTGCCTAAATCTAAACACAAATTCCATGAACAAAACTTCTTTCCTAAAACTGTTTGCCTGTAGAACTCTGTTCTGCTTTCCTGCTAACTACAACATGATCATCTTCAAGTCTAATGTAAACAAGTTTTTGTTGGGCCATTCTCTTAAATAATCAAATTCAATCCAATTTCCTCCACAAACCATAACTGTGCTGCTGTCTCAGTAATCACTTCACACTGATTAACACTGATCCTTGATTGGCTTTTGGGCCTTGATAAGAGGTGACTCCATTATAAGAAGAAAAAAATCTATGCTTTATAGCAATTTATTTATTTACTTATTTCATATGAATTATATGATTTTTTTGTTGGTATCTTTCTAGTCAAAACACTTTCTAGAAAAACCTCAGGTACTTACAAGACACACTATGTGAAGGTTGCTTACATCCTAAGTGGAAGTGCTTCTAGGAACGAATGAATTCAGATTGTCAGTCTGTGTCAAAAAAGCTGAATTCTGCTTATTTTGCAATTTAGAAAAAGATAAATTTCTAAAATTACTATTTTTTTAAATTTTAATAAGAAAATTGTTGATAATGATTGCAGATAGACGAGTACTATTTGTGAAAGTTTTTCAGGGGGGGCATAAGAGGTCTGATTTCTGCTTAGTCTTGAGCTTATTTTTTGTTATAATTCAAACGATTCTAAATGGACAGGGTAGGAGTAGTAAAATACTTTTATTCGATTAAATTTAGAAATAATTTCTTTTTAATGAAAATCACTCCAGACAATGCACGAAACCACTTGATGTAAAACGTCGAAACCTAGTAGATGATGCCTTTTTTCTCTCTTCTGCAACCTCTTTCCGATAGAAGAGACATTGCAAGCCTGTCTTTACTCTATCGTTATTTTCAAGACAAGTGTTCATTTTTAGCTCCAATTGATGGTCCCCCTCTGCTAAACTTCCCAAAAAGCACTCAACTAGCTATGTCAGAATTGTATCTTGCTTCCAGATAAATTCATGCTAAAGTAACTAACCTGAAAAAAAAAATGACAGTATGGAATAAAAAGGGGGGGGGGTTAAAGAATAAAATATAAAGGTCTTGCTTTGAAGCCGAAGAAGAGATTTTATTTACAATAATAAGTTGTAAATTTTTCCCTTTGCGGGCATTAAACTTATGAAACACCAAGGTAACATGCAATGAAAAAAAATAACAGTTTCTTATAATGAAGATGTTTCATCCATTAACAAATACAATAATAAGATTAAAAAATATGAAACAAATTTTAGGAGCGTACTCACAAATTGAAAACCAGTCAGACACGTGTCTTTTTCTTTTCTTTTGTTTAAAGTCATTTTAGAATTTTCTCTCCCTCCATGTTTGCATGCAAACCGTAGACACAGATGGATTTCAGAAGCAAGACCACGTCGCTTGTCCAAGTTTTTTTTTTTTTTTTTACCGGGTTTTCTTCTTTGTAGGAGATTCCAAAATTCCTTGTCACGTAAAATAATGTATTTTCTTTAAAATAATTTCACTCCTTCTAAAATACGTGCAAAACCATAGTCACGTAGATAGTTTATATAAGTATGTCTCGTCACATATCCGGGTATTCTTGCCGAGGTTTTCTTCTTTGAAGGATGCGCGTCAAAATTCCATCTTCAGCGCCGGGCAATGAACCAAATGTCCAATCTCCACGTCCGCCGAATTTCAAAAAGAGAGCGAAATATGCGCTGGGCTCGTGACATCATCACGGAGCTAGCATTTCCCTTTTCTCAAATTAAAGGGAGTTTCGTACAAATCCAAAATATACGAAACTAAAAATCATAAAGGATACGAAATACAGAAAATCATATATAAGAACCAGATAAAAAATAATAAGTGTAAACAGGGGGGGATGCACCATTATTGGTACAAAAACAAAATTCCAACAGCTAAGCTCAGCTCGACTTAGGCTGAAGCACTAAGCATTCTGGTTTCAATTCTAGCATATGGTACCTGTCATATTTTTTTATAACTATCGAAATCATTACTATGTATTGGATAATAATCACTAGAAAATTGGCTCTATACTAATGAATAAGAAATCTGCATGCGTTAAAATATAATAGGCATATTTTACGACTAGGCAATGCCAGGTGGCATGCTAGTCTTTTATAAAAAAAAAAAAAATGAGTGAACAGATACAAGTTAAACTAGTTTATGGAAACAGTTGCCACACTCTATCTGATTATGAGTAAGCATATTTATATCAAACTAGCCTGGGTGTCTGACATTGCCCGGGTGTTTGGATGTGTGTATTGAGAAAAAAAAAAAAAAGAAAAAATGTTAGGCAGGCAGGCTCGAACCCGTGATGTGAAGGCGGAAAAGAAATTGGACGTGTGTGTAAGGGTGTTGGTTGAGCAAAACAAAAACTGGAAAATTGTGAGCGAAAAAAAAATAAAAATAAATAAAGAGTAGTAAACAGGCTCAAACCCATAACGTGCCAGAGGAAGAAGAGGTGAAAATAAAACAGTCTTACCGTGCCTACCGTGGTTGTGACGTCACAGGCAGTCGAAATAACACCTTTTATACGTTTTTTTACACAAGGGTTGAATGACTTGCAAAAAATGTCAGCGAAAAAAACGACCCCTCCCTGTAGAAAAATACTAAGTTGAGGGTGAAGGAAATAATGTTTTTGGTCAATTTTTCAATATTTGTCGTCCAAAGGGACGAGCTTCAAAATGATACCAATCTCGTGAAAATCCGTCGCCTCTTTCGAAAGTTTTAGGCAGATATACGAACATACATATATAAATTTAAACAGACAGGTGAGATTTATATTATACTAGCGAGGGGTACCTGGCGTTGCCCGGGTGTTTTTCGGGGTATGTGAAAAAAACCCGAAGCGTTGACGACGCGCAGTTGGAAAGTAGTAAAGTGTTTTAAAAAAAACAGTTACACGTTTTTGATTGACGTGACTGTGATAGGTATTCAGCAGTTATTTTGTGCAGGACAGTTTTGAATAAATGGGTTTGTTTGTTTTTAAAAACCTGCTCCCTCGTCTCGAAATGAAAGCTACAGTCTGATATGACAAAGTCGGCATTGACCAAATTGGCTCTGGGCCTGTGATTAGAGTCGAGGTTCGCTTTTTTTTTTATACCGAAAAGCGAATGTGCCTATGCAGGAAATCTGGAATAATTAAGGTTTGAAAGTGAATAAAATTAAATAGAGAGGTGAGCTCCGTGGATAATTCGTAGATATTACAATTTATAGATGATATAAAAAGTTTTACAAAGTTGTGAAGCGAGCAAGCGCTTGTTTGAAAGAAGCCTTTCGTGGACATCGAGGAAAAGCGAACATACATACATACATACATTTTCGCTTTTATATTTATAGATTATCATACATATCCACATCAGAGTAAACAAAAGATAATATAAAGACAATGCTGGTTAATACAACACTAAAAAGATTTTCTTTAGTTTTGTGTTGTGTGATATGCAGCAAACTATACAGTTGCTTTTTTCCACCCGGAGAAAAATACAAATCTTGTATTACTGTAATGCAATTAGAATAGTGTTGTCAATGTAGACATTTATTTGTTCTTTTTAATTCTGACCACTAACTTTATTGGTCAAATTGGTGCTAGTCCATAACTCCCTCATATCCAAGAAAAAAAAACAAAAATAAAGGAAAATCCTTATGATGTGAAAAGAAAATATTGTATAACAAAAATCACATAAATTTGCCAAGCATTTTTATTTTAATAAAAAAAATATTTTCAACTGATTAATGGGGATTTGTAACCCCCCCTCCTTAATGTTAAGAATGGCTTTCTAAAATCTAATAAAAGTTTGAATCTACTTATATAAAAGGCACTTTGTTTTTTGTTTTGTTTTTTACTTAAGTTAGTTAGAAGAGATCAAGAGGCTAATCCCTACTGGAGCTAACACTTGATTCCGTTTTGATTTAAATTTATATCCGAGGGTTCTTTTAAGAATAGATGCTGCTATTTTTATTTTGTTACAGTTTGGACTTCCAGAGATTGCTTCTAAGTATTTCTGTAGATTCTTTTTTTTATTAAGCCAGTTGCTCCTATCACAACCGGTATAACGTTTATTTCTTTCAGAGACCATGTCGTTTTTAGGTCATATTTTTAGGTTCTGATATTTTGTTATCTTTTCCCGTTCAGCTTTATTAAGGCCAAAATCATTTGAGACAGTAACAACGATGATGAGCGCAGTTCTTTCAGGCTTGTTCCATATTACAATGTCTGGCTTGATGACCTTGTCTTTATGTATCTGCCCGCCTGTATGTCTTTTTGTCTGTGTGTGTTTGTCTCTGTTGACTTTGTTACTTGTTCGCGCTGAAGCAACTGGGATGATTTTTTTAAAAGATTTCATGCAATGTGTCTGGAAGTATTCTTTGATTTCTTTCTTTTTTTTTTTTTTTTTTTTTTTTTTTATCATAATGTATCCGATAAGTATTGAAAATCAATAATCAGAAAAGTTTGATTTTTAATCAAGTTAACATCCCTGTACAGCTTAACATCACGGGTGCATTTGAGAAGTTTTATCCTTGCACAAGCAGAAGGGCCAGACATATAAAATCAACAGTAGGTTCTTTGATAAAACAGGAGCACACTTAAAACGAATGCTTCTGTTTAGATCACAAATGAACCATGATTCTTGAATTTTGCATTTTTAAATGTTTAAACTTTTAAACTTTAATTCTGATCATTAGAGAAAACTAATTTTATAAAATCAACAGTAGGTTCTCTACAGTGCAATGTAGACTACAATGTATTGTGGACTAAGTCACTGTGGGGAGGCATATGAATCTTCCTCCTGGTGTACCATGGTAGGTTCCTGACTAGAGTAGGCAATCGATTGGATTGAAAAATGTGTGATTTCACAAATTTTGATGACAATAAAAGTGAAAAATTTGATCTTCATTCAATTGTCAGGTCTTCCTGTTAGTTATTTCTAAAATTATCTTTCTTGTCCTGCAAAATGATGTCAAGAGATCATCAATCATCATTTAACTATAAAATTTGATTTTAGTTTTTTTTAAATAAAACTATCTGATCAATTTACAAGACTTTTAGTGCACAAAATTTTATTTCCACCACAAGTCTGTATACCATGAGGATTTTTCTTTATTTTTTGTAATTCTATTTTTTCATGGGGAGGAGTGAGAGAGTTATGGATTTTTCCTATGGTTAACCGATGATCGAAAATCTCTCAATGCCATTTTGCAGGACAAGAGACATAATCTGTATATATATAAAAGGCAAAATGTGTGTTAGTGTGTGCGTTTTTTGCATATATCTGGCAAATGCTTTTTGGAGGGGGTGCTCAGCAGGGTAACTGTTTCTGAGAACTTTTTATATACTCACTAGATTTTTTTGTTCTCCGATTTATGAAAGGAGGTCGCATCTATCTTTATTTGTGCGACTTTTACACGCTATTTTTGCGCTATTTCTTACTATCCGTGTGTTTGTTTGGCTTTTCCGTATAAAAAAGCGAAACTGCGCATTTAAGTTTTAATTGTTAGATTAAATCACTTTTTTGTTACTCTGCCGTGGTGGGCGAGTGGGTTACATGTCAGGATTTTTTTCCACCTTCGCCTCAAGGTTTCAGGTTTGATCCTACCTACCTACCAAAACTTTTTTCTTTCTTTTACCACACAGGCGATGCCAGGCAGTTTTGTTTTTTTGTTTTTCCAATTTTTTAAAAGAAGTTTAACATCGTTTATTTGTTATTTTTTGTGACCCCTCCCCCAACACACACACAACTCCAAACACCAGGGCAACGCCGGGTACCCCCCGCTAGTCTATAATATAAATCTCACCTGTCTGTTTGAATGTATGTATTTTGTATGTCTGCCTAAAATTTTCTGACAGAGGTGACAGATTTTCACTAGATTGGAATCGTTTTGAAGCTCGACCCTTCGGACAACAAATATCGAAAAATTGGCCGAAAACATTAATTCATTCATCATCAACTAGGCACTTTTCTACAGGGAGGTCGCTTTTTTCGCCAATATTTTCGAAAGGCATGCCATCTTTTTGATTGTCTAGCTCTAATTTAAACTTACGTCACTTTCTGGTTTGGCGATGGACGCAACAGCAAACACATTCTTTTCCTCCTTTGTGGTACGGCTTCAAGCCTGCCTGCCTACTACCTCTTCTTTTTGTTTTTATCAACACACACTTTCAAACACCCGGGCAACGCCGGGCACCCAGGCTAGTTGATTCTGAAGAGCATTTTAATATCATGAATTAAACAGCAAAAACAAGTCGATTTATTGTAATAAAATAAATTGTAAATAACGTTTTTATAAATAAAAAGTGCATTTTTTATTTGTTTATTCGCAGACTGTTATCCTCACCTTTTATAGTTGTTGTTTTCACCACATTTCGGCCAATTCATCCTTTGGCCCTCTTCAGGTGGTTAACTGCAATGGGATAGGTATGCTGAGACTCTTAACTATATCCTCAGTAATTACTGCCTTCCATAGTTATTGTTGTCTCATCACATTTTGGCCAATTAATCCTCTGGCCTGCTTTGGATAGGATTGAAACTGCTATCTTCAGAAAATGCTCACCTGGAACCATAGAAACTTTACGCCTCTATCCACTGCACCATTGGCCTTAAAGGGCGATTAAGTTTGGATTTTTTGGTCCTATATCTGATCTTCTATCAACAGGTCTCTTGCTCCTGGACAGGGTTCAAAAGAGAGTCGCCTACCTGATAGATCCTGAACTGTCATCTAGGCTTCAGCCTCTGTCCCATCGACGAGATGTTGCATCCCTCTGCCTGTTCTACAAATACTTTAATAGTGAATGCTCTAACGAACTGCAAACACTTGTACCTCCTCAACGTAACTACCCCCGACAAACCTGACAAGCTACTAAGTCTCATCCCTTTACAGTAGAGATCTCTAGATGCAAGAAAGCCTTTTACTCCAATAGATTCTTCCCCAGAACTGCAGGTCTTTGGAACTCCCTTCCGGGATTCTGCTTTCCCAACTGCACTGATATGCAGAAGTTCAAGTGTAATGTGAACAAACATCTTTCTACTCATCTCCCTTCATAATGCCCTGCTAATTAAGTCGCTGATAGTAAGCCCCCTGCTTCAAAGTGGCACTGTGCCTTGTTTGGGGTGAAAATTGAATTAAAAATGAAAAAAAAAGGTCCATACCGAATGGTATTATTGTATATTATTTTTTATTGGAATCCTTTGAAATCAGTAATTTGTATATTTATTTATCTATTTATTTGTGGGCTGTTATCTTCATCTTTATAGTTGTTGTTTCACCACGTTTCTGCCAACTTATCCTTTAACCTTCTTCAGGTGGTAAGCTGCGATGAAAAAAATGATAAATAAAAAGTGCATTGTAGTAGATGTAATTATATGAGTAAAACAAAGTTTGTAGAGAAAATATATTTTACAAGTAGGATTTATTGAAACGGTTATAAAACGTGATAATAGAAGCACACATGTAGTTTTTATATGTGGACTTTTATGAGATTAGTGCACAAGCACTTAATAGTAGAAATCTCGAGGCAACATTTAGTGTAATCTTAGCAACCAGATAAACTTGCAGTATGTCTTAATCACAGCAAATGCAACATAATGTGACGATAAAATGCATGAACAACAGAGTTGAATATTCTAAATAATTGACTCCAGGCTTTTAAATAAAGCACACACCTTTGTAATCTTTTGTTAAATCGACAGGAACAAAATAATAATTGATGAATATGTGTTAATGAATCATAAGCCATTTTAATTTGTTTTGAAGTAAGGCCAAAATACATTATATAATACAAGGGTCGTTCCAAAAATTATGCCTCTTATTTGTTTTTCATCTCAAAAAAGTTGAAGAGCTATGAAAACTGGAATGGTACAATTAAAACAAGTAACCTTTTGTGGTCCAGCATTTATTTTTCTACCTAGTTACTACCATTCCGAATGTGCGTTTGCCTGAAATTCAGTGATGCTTCTCGGCTTCTGACAAACGTCCATGACCAGGATTACTTTTTTTAATTTCACACCGTCAATATCTGCAAGAGAGAGATGAAATTTCAGGACATGAACACACAAGTTAAATCAGCATAACAATCCAATTTGCAATACCCTCTGATCCATCCGGGCGGAATGACAAAATAGGAGGCATTACTTTTGAAACACCTAGTATTAAAAACAAGTTTGGACAAGTAGTGTTGTCCATAGTGTGCAGATTTTGAGAAGATTGCATTGGATTAGAATGACGAGACTCCAAACATGTTAAATCTAAATCTATTAAATCTATGTTTAAGAATGTTAAAGGGAAGCATTTGTATTCAGTGGAAGTACTACGTTTCATATCAATATATCTTACTTCATGGAAATTGATATTTCATGAAGATAAATTATAAATATAGCTTGATGTAACACACGTTGGTCGAGGATCAAATTTTCCTTACCAGAATATATATGTGGCAAAAATTAGAAAATAAATGTTGTAAAAGTAAGCCAATGTAAAACAAATTATGAATGTTTATGGAAGAACAATGTAAACGACTATGCGTGACAAATTGAGGTTGTAGCTTATAAAACTGCTTAGGGTTTGTTAAATGTAATGCTGTTAATCTGTTATTTGATTAATCGTGAATGTAAAATACATTATTTCAAGTAGCTACAACTAATATGAGTAAAATTCAATTGAGCATCTTGCATTTAGACTGAAAGTGTACTATACCTAAAATACATTAATAAGCTTGAAAAATGATATAACAGTTCTATCAATAGATACGTCATCTAAAGAAGTTTTGATGTGGGTGGTAATATATAAAAAATAAATAAATGTTTCATCCACTGCCAGAAGGTGCAGGTGAAATGTGAACAAATTCCACAGAATCTTTCACGGTTTTTCTAATGGTTAGATATACTTGATGCTTCGCCAAGGCTATCAAGGGTATTTTCTATTGTGACGCCATCACTTGATGGGTTGACTACCACAGCTTAAGAGAGGCCCATCTAGCTTCAAGAGAAGGATAGTCTGTGCCAGTTTCCCAACCTGGTATTTTTACCTTGTGGTACATGCAGTGTGTCGCCTTCTCAAATGGTCACCCATCTGGTATTGGCCAGGTTCAACGTTGCTTAACTTTAGTGATCTAGTGAGAACCGGTGTTTCAGCGTGATTGTGCTATATATAGGTAGTATATATGAGTGTAAAAATTCTTTAAACATGGTATACAAAGAGTATGCACTTTAAAAGATTCAAAGAGTATACACTTTAAAAATAATGATTTAATTCCTGACCAATTCTGGGTAATTTACTTATTTATTTCACTCTTTCTAGTTCCATAAAGTATTGCTTTTCTAAGGGTTAAAACATGCAGATGAGTCATAGCACTTCCTATTAATATATACGATAGCTTTTTAAATTCTCAGCATAATGGAATGCATTTTCTCATTACGTTTTCATCTGTCATAGCGTCTACCTACTTGAGCTCGCTCCTATCATGCATGTTAGAGTAGTTATGTTTAGTACAAATGTTGTAACTGTTTAATTTGAACGACATTCATAAAGATTCCCAGTTAAAAAAGTGCAACCTGCTGTTTCGATTACTTATTTTACCCAATAGGAATTTAAAATTCAATGAATTATTTCTTGCATTCAACTTTCTACTAAGAAAGGACATTTTTTTCCCCCTAAATTTATTTGACATATAAAATTTTCACATCTTCCTATGTATTTAGGCAGGAGGATGTGTTCATTTCCTTCCACAACACGTCCTTATCATCTGTGGGAAATGCAGACGGACAGAACAGAATATTTGGGGGGGGGGGATCTTGATATTTAATTGTCCATTAGTCTATACACACATTACACCATCTTCATTATTTTTTGCCGTCAAGACTTAAGGTTAATGTAAGGATGTGATGAAATAGTGCTTTTGTGTTATTTACAATTCATCACAGTTGCTAAAGCAATGGAAGGGCACACTCTCAGGCATTACCACCTCCTTTCTGAATCATGATAGATGACTATCTTACTAGAAAATGTTAAACAGGACTTAAACAGAAAATAAATAAAGGTGAACAAAACAAATGCATAATTTCTCAAAACATGCAATATTACTTGCCAAAATCGACTCTAAAGCAGATTAGTATAATATATGCAGCTTTTAGACAGAAAGTATACTAACTTATGAATGGGTCTGTGACAACAGAATATTCTTTTTATTCTTTTATCTCTCAAGTATACATCCGACACAGTAAGACACAGTCAATCAACCGAGAACCACATCAGTCTATATAAAAACATATAAGATATTAACGGATATATACTCAAGAGTAAAAACAATGAAAAGAATATGCTGTTGTCACATCCCTACTTATGTAATAGGGGAAAATCACTTTACTTTATATAGGTCAACTCACTTTTAATATGTTGTTTCAAATAAATATATATTTAATCTAGTATATTTCATAAAGATATTTCTAATAAAAATATATCCATGCCATCGTTTTCTTTTTTTTTTTTTTCATTTATAGATATTTTTCTCAACATTTTCAGGAAGGAACAGTTAAAATGGATATTGAATATGTTTTCTCTGAATTAATTTGTGAAGATGGTTAAAAAAAATAGATGTCCAAAAATGACATAATGAACAAATGCTATTGATAATATACAGCTGCGAGAAGAATACCCGTCCTAGAACAGGTAAAATAGTTTCCCAAACAGAATTTTACATCACTTTGCTGTGCTTTTTAAAGATTAAAATCAACATATAATGCTATTAAACTGTGCGTCTAGAATTTTTATTCTAACTTTGATCTAAATCTTTTACGTCATTTTAATACTAAAAAAATATGAAATTTAAATCAAGAGATATGAAGAGGAAATAGAAATTCAGTGAAAATTGATTCAATGATTATGGATAAAACTTCATGCAAATCTGTAATATTATAACTTTTAAATGGGAGTTAGCTCATAAATTTAAAATACACTAAAGAAATGAAATTTTGTGGAATATTTATTAATTGATATCTAATACCTATTGCTAAAATTTTACAAAATTTAGAGGTATCTTGATTTCCATTTTTGCATAAAATTAAATTGAATTAAATATAGTCCACATTACGATCCATTATGCCTAGCAGCTGCTTCTTACTGAATCCTATACTTACAAATATGTAAATATATGTGGGTACTTTATTTTATCTTTTTATGTTTATGTAAATGAAGACATTTTTTTAGTTTTAGCTGTTGTGTTTTATGGCATCATTTTTATTTTATTATTAGAATCCATTGAGATGAGTATTTCATATATTTTATTTATTTATTTGCAGACTTATCCTTATCTTCATAGTTGTTGTTGTTTCACCATGTTTCGGCTAACTTATCCTCTGGCCTTCAAGTGATTAATCATGACAGGATAGGAATGCTGAGTCTTGTAATTGTATCCCCAATAATTACTGCCTTCCATAGTTGTCTCAACAAGTGCAGTGGATAGAGACATTGCATCTGTACAGTTTCAGGTGAGCATTGTTTGAAGATAGCAGTTTCAATCCTACCCAAAGCATATGCCAGCCTCCCGTGCTCAGGTCAGCAACTAACCTCTAACCTCATTGGAAACTGTGGCTCGTAATCGTCTTTCTCTGGGAGGGCCCCACAGTGGTTCTCTGCATCTCTGTGTTGAATTCTGCTGAAGAGCAAAAGCAAAGCTTTGCATGCACACTGGAAAGGAAAAGACAGACACTTGGCTTCTAACTACGAAAAGTTAATTTCACAAAAGTTACTGTTGCAATATTTTGGATGTATAATGGGGTATTTATTTAAATGCTGCCCACATCAGCATTATTTGGCACAAGGCCTGGAAAGTGGGATACCCGCAGGCTCCCCTAAAGGAGGGGCACTCCTGCAATTTTAAAAATTGCCTGAGTAACCCCGTCGGCATTCCCCGGTCGGGGCGCCTCAGGCAGCAAGCAATAAACTTGCCCCACCGGAAAGCCCGGTGGCAAGGCCTGGGAGGGTGGACCTCCTAGGTATTACCCAGGCGGTGTACCTCAGTCCAACAGGTGGTGGGCCGGTTCCCGGCCCCTCACCTGTTGGGCTGAGTGTCAAGTGACGAATCCTTGACTGGTACTACCCTGTCTCCCTTCAGCCGAAGCCGCTGGGAGACATCCCATCATAAGAGACTATAATGGGGTATGATATGATCCCACACAGTCGGACGATTCTATTTATAAACGATGCTGCTAGGAACTGATGAATCGAATTAATTCACGTTCTGCTACCAGAATTGCTGCATAAATATTAAACCAATTTTACATGTTTTTTTTTTTCTGTCTCAACACGGTAAGAATATTTTGCTCTGTGGAACTGTCTACTGCAAACCAGTCACCTCTCAGGACTTGTGTGTAACAACGAACCATCGAAAACTGTTCTGTCTACTGCAAACCAGTCACCTCTCAAGACTTGTTTAGAACAACGAACCATCTGAAACTGTTCTGAAACTAAACATGGCTTACACTTCTAGAGTTACAGATTTTTTTTACATATGTACATCGTTCAATTCACCAAAACATTTAAGTCTCACAAACATATTCTTCGTCCACTGGATGGCGGTCAGGGTAATATATACAAAATCTGGACAAATTAAACTATCTTTAAGCGTATTTTACACCTGGGCAACCCCCCCCCACCCGCCGCTAGTGTATTAATAATGTAAATGCTTGAAGAATATTTATCTTTAATTTATAATTTTTAATTGTGAACATAATTAAAAAGTGAGATGATCAAAATAAGGATAACAAACCGTAACTTGCTTGCTCTCTCACAGCCAACCAACAGAATTCACTCACTTTCACAAAAGGAGGGCATATCACAAGAATATTAAATTCACATATCGAATATATATCCTGGTCAGAGGATATAACAGCATTGTTTTTTTTTGTTTTGTTTTTTTTTTTGCAGTTCTTGTTGGAAGGTGTCAACATATTCCTACATACAGCGCCTGGTATTCACAAATCAGTCTGCTGCTAACCAGGCTCAATATTGTATAACTTTGGTGATCTAATGAAAACTGTTGTATCACCTTTGTCATACCAACTAAATAATCCCGTCCTAATGCTTGTTCTCTTCCATAAGGGTTTCAGGCTCTTATATTGGTTAGTGTAGCATCACCATCTTTTGGCAATCTTTTTTAGGATGCCAGAATTTATAAAATTCCACTTCATTTGGTCATATGTCGGAAACATCACCAACATGACCTCTCACAATACCAAAGCCAGCCTGATTGCCACTATCCGCTGAGTATTCGCTGAGCTCCTGCTGGTGCTTGTGCAAAAGGCATGCTCCCAGTTACAGATCCATATTGAGGTAATTATTGAGACTAAAGGAAAGGCGGCTACATCGAATAGATGTCAGTTCTATTACATAATCACGTTACCTGCATTGTTTTTTTTTTCAATAAAGTTTTAAAATAAAGCTGTAGTGTTGTTTTTTCCACCTTGTATATGTACATAAAATAAAGTGGATTTTAATAGCATACATCTCTACTCTCTTACCAAAATAATATTTATGAAATAAAGTGATTTTCATATCGCAAATTGCTTCAGCCATTTTCAGAGCTGACTCCACAAGAAATAGTACTCCCCAAAAAGTATATACTTATGAAAAATTAAGGGATTTTTTAATATCGTAAATCCACCCTCTGACATCTCTAAAAAATCTCCCAAAGATATATGTCTAAAATAAAGTGACTTTTATATCGTAAACTCCTTCAGCCATTTTTGAGACTGTCTCCATAAGAAATAGTACTCACTCAACATGTACATATAGATATCTTCTACTTTGCTTTTTTTGGTAAGTTCAAAGTGTAGTATCTTGCTCTCTCACAGCCAACCAACAGAATTCACTCACTTTCACAAAAGGAGGGCATATCACATTGAGCGTTTCACAAAAGGAGGGCATATCACTTTGAGCGTTTGAGATTGTCGAAGGAGGAGAACTGCTCCTCATAGAGCTGGGCACCAGGTTTGAGCTATCTCAATACCTCTGAGTTTCAGAATTGGCAATTGGCCCAGAATGCATCACCCCTCAATACAGTGCTGGACTAATGAGGTCACCTGTGTGTCCCCATTACAGGACCCCAGCAGAAGAAACGCCAGAACACGTGTTTTCGAATGCAGTGAACTCTGACGGTACTGAGGTATGTCAACGAGATGATGACTTGTATCGATCCGGAGCATTCTTGACGACTTATTGCATCCTGTGTCGTCCACAGAACCGAGCCACCATGGGATAGGGAAAGATGAATGGTGTTTCTTGCAATCCACGCCATAGCAAGAATGATGGTGTGGACGTCATGACTGAATGAGAAACATAGGGTTAAATCTTTTACTAATCAGGATCTGATTGCATTCTTCTAGCGCCAACTGAATGTCAAGATCAGATATGATAGGAAAAGATTGCAGCCTGTGAATGTCAAGATCAGATATGATAGGAAAAGATTGCAGCCTGTGAATGTCAAGATCAGATATGATAGGAAAAGATGGCAGCCTGTGACAGAAGATGGATCAGAATAGCCAACTTCTGTGCATGGGAGGTGCCAAGGTGGAGTTCATGTTCCCTCCCTGAGCATTGTACATACGGTTCTAGATCTTGTTAAGCAGGTAATCCCTATATTTAGATAAGGTTCTTAGCTAGCCGAGTGAATGCTCCTCTTCCCCAATAAGAAACCTCCAAGATGGCCATACCTTAGCTTTTCTTTTTCGTTCCTGGCCACCCCATTAATTGATCTCATCTTGGAGCGACATCATATACACCCTCTCAACTCCCTCACCTCATCTTGCCTTGATAGAGTTCAAAACTTATAGGTGATGCCCTTTTCTCTTCCTTGTTACCTCTTTCCCACCGAAGAGATGTTGCAAGCCTGTTTCTGCTCTATCACTATTTTCATATCAATGAATTTATGGCCCCCCTTGAAAAACTTTCACAAAAAACTACAACCACTAGATATGATTTTTCTTACTCTCTATCTGTACCTAAATGTAAATGCAGATTCCATGAACAAAGCTTCTTTCCCAGAAATGTCTGCATTTGGAACGCTGTACTGTCGGCATGTTTTCCGGTTGAATACAACGTGGTAACCGTCAAATCTAATGTCAACAACTTCTCGTTAAGCCATTCTCAGAGAGGGCGTATAGGATGTCTAGTATATTTGGCATATATGATGCTCCTGTTGAGAATTCAGCCTCATTTAGAGATCGACTTGCTTGTTTTCGGTCCCCATCAAACTGGAAAAGGTGGAGGGTCTACAATCTAGAATGGGTTGGAGGGCCTTACTAACTTTTTTTTTTTTACGTTTTTCCTCCACCCCAAGCAAATGAAATTTTTATCTTTAATAAAACGATTTTTTATAAAATTCTATTTTTTACATATATTATATATGTATATATATTTTTATAATAATAAAAAAAAATAAGATAAACGATTTTATTTGGGAATTTTAAGTAGGGCAACCACTAGTGTGTTTGTGGTATTGTGATGAATGAGAACTCTAGCTAGGATTAGCATAGGCCTATCAAAGATACAGTGATAAGGATGGCCATATACCTCTCTTCTCAACTTTTTGATTGACCTTGTGCCAAATTTAGTTTTGTTAATTTTTTTAGGGAAATTAAGTACATAAATGAAAGTGTAGTATCTGTTCTCAGAATCCTAGCTACTGCATTATTTTTATCATTAATTGCTCGATCGCTGAGATCAAATCTAGTATCTGCTCTCAGAATATCAACTGCAAACAGCGTGAGTCTTAATAAAACACTAATTGTTCACTTGATATAATGCTCATTTAAATTAATTTTGTTTGTCTTTATAAAGTGAAAAATATCAATTTTATTTAAAATGTCCCTGGCTGTCAATACGTTGACAAAGATGGCGACCAAAACATTCTAACTCATAAATTATTTGTCCACTTGATTCGACATTGATTCAATCAATTTATTGCAAGTTATTGCTTATTCACCTAAACTTGTTTTCCTGCTCTTGATTACTGCTACTTTTTTTACTCTTTTTGATTTAGTATATGCTTAAATATAACGCCTATACTGGCCGGATGTGTATGTTTATTTATGTATGATACTGAAATAACTGGCACAAATTGCTTTTTAAATGTCGATTTAAAGGGTTTGCCTCCAAGATGACTGCATCTGTCTGTTTTGCATGATAAACATTATTACAAATCCTTATACCGCTAAATCGTACCCAAACCTCTGCATATCCTAAAGTATATTAACGCTGCATTCTGGTAAATTAGATCATCTCCCCTGTTCGAACTGGACAAATAACCAACTACTCTTCTCCCTAAGTTGCTATAAAATCACATACAGTGCACTTTGCATGTACCATGATAGAGAAGAAGGAAAACTCATGTTAAACCTGTATCACTGACCTCATAGGTCTTGACACCAAACGGGTGAGGAAGACCTCCTCGGTCCTTGTTGACACCCTCCCTAGAGATGATAACTTGATCAAATAACTCATTTGCAAACCTAAAGTGCTTAAGAGTAGGTAGGCTCTACCTATCGCCTGGCTTTCATACTCCTTCTTTGTCTATTAGCCAAGAGCAGAGGTGCAATCACAGGCATTTATTAGAGACACCCAGTGCTTAGCCTTGTTTCCTGACTAGGACAATGAATGCTGTATCCCACATCCACCTCATTCCTTTCCCCTAAAACTGGGCATTTTGTTTACCATGTATGCTTACATGATTGGACTGAGCCATTCTTGTCTGACAGGTTTGAGGGTACTGGCTTGACAATTTGTCATGCTACTGTCTTCCGACTGAGAGTACAGGAGCCTAAACCTTTGGTATGGCTTAGAGCTTCTCTATCATCAGTTGTATAATATCGGGTTTGTTGTAGTGTCATGTCACGCATGACAAGGGACCTAGCACTCATCTCCAGTGGGCATTCCCGAGGCCCAATTCCTGTGGATTAGGAGTCAGCTGATGGTCTGCTTGTGTTGGATGTTGGTAGCTATGCAAATCTACTTTGTTTAGAACCTCTAACCCTAAACTGAAACTATGAAATAAAATGGAATGACAGCTCAATTCAAAATAACAATCAAACCAGATGCACACTCAAACAACGATTCACCTCCTACCTTGAGGCTTGCATTTACAAATATTTGTGGACTTAGAACTAATTTAGACGATGTAGAATAATTTCTCCGAGCAACCCCCCCGGATATCTTAGTGCTAAGAAACTAACTTAAACTCTTCCATCCCCTCTTACCACTTTAACATATCTGGTTATCTTCCACTTTATCATGAGGAATCTGACAGATACATGCACAAACTTCTATATTCTTAAAACCCTCCTTATGACTAGGGAATCTAAACTAGAATCAGATGACCAGGTATTCATGTGCTTTACAACATAGCGTAAGCTACTTATATTTTCTTTATCGCTCTCCCTCCATTCAGGACTGTACTATAATCAAGCATATTTCTGACAGCATAGAGGTAGCACTCTCCCTTAATACTATCCCCCAACTACATGTATTTGGTGACTTTAAAGTCCACCACAGTAATTCACTTGGCTTTTCTAACTACACACACAACTGGGAGTATCAGCCATAACTTTTCTATATCCCATTCCTTGACACAGACAGTCACATTCCCAACCCGTTTTCCAGATCGTCAGGACCACCAAGCCTCACGTCTGGACCAATTCTGACAACAGTTCCTGAGGATTGTGCAACAAATGCCCATTGCCCACTCAAGAATGCTGATCATGCCGTGATAATGATAGACGTCACTCTAAACACTCGACCCCTAAGTTGAAAAGGTACTACACTAAGGCTGACTGGGATGTCATCAGGGATCACATTAGAAATGCTCCATGGAGAAAGATCTTTTCTTTTCCTGTGGAACAGTGCACAAATGAGACCACTGAATGGTTCAAAGCGGCAATTTAAGTATATGTTCCAACACGGAAGTTCTATAACAAACACAACTCTCCCCAATGGTTCACTCTTACTTGTGCAGCTGCCATTGCTTAAAGGCAGAATGCACATTGCAGATTTATCTGAAATAAGTCCAGTACGAATAGACAAAAGTTATAAGAAACTAGAAGTAATTGTAAGCACGAAATAGCGATAGTTAAGAGATAATATACCAAAACCATTAGAAAACGCACTGAAGCGCATAAATTAGGACCTCATGATTTCTGGAAAATCTATGAGATTGTAGTAAATAATGTCAATCAGCAATTCCTCTACTATTCAATAATCATGAGGTTGTTTGTATTGCAACCAAGAAGGCTAACATATTTGACCGTCAGTTTGCCTCAAATTTTACTTTGGACCCAGCAAACCACTCCCGCCTAAATTTTCCTTTTTGGACCAAACCACACTAGATGATCTGAAAATTACCCCTTTTTAAGTACATGATATAATAATAAAAACCTAGGCACCTAAAAAGCACGTGGAACTGATCTTATTCCGCTGTACTATTAAAATATCCCAGGAAATAGGGATATCAAAAGGTATGTGACATTACGAGGAAAAAAGAATTCTCGTATAGAACAAAGCGTCTCAAAGAAGCAATTGAAGAATAAAGAAGTATTGAAATAAATTAGGAAAAATATAACTTTTAAACTTTAAAATTTGTCAACTGTCTCTCTCTCTCTTTCTCTCTTTCTCTCTCTCCCTCTCTTTGCTGACGAGAGGATCACAGCTATGAGACAACCAACACCGACGAAATAAACCTTATATGGTGCAATGATGCAGCGTGGATATTAATAAGACATTCATTGTCTACTCAGCATGATGCTTGCTTGAATTATGTTTCATACAGTATGATGGGTAACTGATTGAAGAATCAGCGAACATGGCATGGAATTTGAACACAGAAGGCGTATCAAAATCCACCGTTTGATTTTGACGTACTGTAAGGATTAACTCAATATCTGACTTATATATAGAGTGGAACGATAAAATAGTTGCCATAAAAAAGACATGATTCTATTTAATTATTGGAAAACCGGTTTTCTTTTTTGTTGTACACCATCTACTAGTTAGCAAGTTGTGTATAAATCCCAAGAACAATAGGAGCCTTCTATCATGTCTGAAAGTGACACTATGTTAAATGAGCGAGATCAAAGATACGCCTCTGTACAACTCATGCTCTCCACTCATCCAAGTTGTGACAGCAGGACCATAGCAAGCACTCACAAAATGCAAATCCGAACGGTTCAACGCTTGAAGGCACGGCTCAACAAAGTTTTTGGCCACGATTATGGTCTTTGGTGTGGTTTCAAGTGAGAGCCATAGCATGCCATCTCATATCTTCAAAGTCGACTTGAAAGTCTACACCAAAGTGTACCTGGATGTGCTGAAGAGTGTGGTGATCCCTTGTTGCAATCAGGTGGCCGATGGCAGTATGGCACAATCATGTAACCCCTTTTGAGGGAGCTGGGGGCTTCTACATTAATAAATCTTGTACGTTGCTTGGTCTGTATTTGTGAGGTGCAGATGTGTTAAGCAGGTGTTTGTGATTTTGAAAATGTTCTGGTATGACTCAAGCCAAGAATGACAGTTTGTTTATAATATTGAACCAAGGCAAAAAGATATAAGACCTTAGAATTTGAAAGGTCAAACCTGAAAGAACTCATGGATAAAAAAACAAAACAATGTTTAAACGTTATGTAATGGTGTCCCCCCCGCTCTCTCTCACTATCTCTCTCTTCCCCTCTCTCTCTCTCTCTATTTCACTCTTTCATTCCCCTTCTCTCTCTTCTTTTCATTGAAAGAGAGAATTAAATATAATTCTTTTGTTTAAAACAGTTGACGCTTGCATTCTGGAGTTGGCGGACGCGACATAGTATGCGTCTGGTTTTGACTCGTCTTTATAAAAATATGCTCCTCCATTGTTAAATCTTAAATAAATTATATATATATATATATATATATATATATATATATATATATATATATAGATAGATAGATAGATAGATAATTTATTGAAGAATCCCGAAAGGATGAAACACTAGTGTCTGTAGGTATTTAATTATTATAGTAAAAAATAATTATGACAGCCCCTTTAAGAAATTCGTTTCTTATCGTTGAGCACTTTCCATTGAATTAAAAGTCGGTCAATTTAGCTCTTATGTGTAGATCATCGTATAACGATTTGATCACTGTCTGTCTGACGTAATGAACATTTAAATTAAAATGTTTAAAATTCAACGCTATTTCACACGGTTAATAGTAGCCGAATGGATACGGTCTCCGCTAATCGAGCCAGAGATGTCTCGTGTCGCGGGGTTCGAATCATTCGACTGGTAGTAATCGTGACACCCTGCACTGAAGAATCCCGAAAGGATGAAACACTAGTGTCTGTAGGTATTTAATTATTATAGTAAAAAAATAATTATGACAGCCCCTTTAAGAAATTCGTTTCTTATCGTTGAGCACTTTCCGTTGAATTAAAAGTCGGTCAATTTAGCTCTTATGCGTAGATCATTGTATAACGATTTGATCACTGTCTGTCTGACGTAATGAACATTTAAATTAAAATGTTTAAAATTCAACGCTATTTCACACGGTTAATAGTAGCCGAATGGATACGGTCTCCACTAATCGAGCCAGAGATGTCTCCTGTCGCGGGGTTCGAATCGTTCGACTGGTAGTAATCATGACACCCTGCACTGAAGAATCCCGAAAGGATGAAACACTAGTGTCTGTAGGTATTTAATTATTATAGTAAAAAAATAATTATGACAGCCCCTTTAAGAAATTCGTTTCTTATCGTTGAGCACTTTCCGTTGAATTAAAAGTCGGTCAATTTAGCTCTTATGCGTAGATCATTGTATAACGATTTGATCACTGTCTGTCTGACGTAATGAACATTTAAATTAAAATGTTTAAAATTCAACGCTATTTCACACGGTTAATAGTAGCCGAATGGATACGGTCTCCACTAATCGAGCCAGAGATGTCTCCTGTCGCGGGGTTCGAATCGTTCGACTGGTAGTAATCATGACACCCTGCACTGAAGAATCCCGAAAGGATGAAACACTAGTGTCTGTAGGTATTTAATTATTATAGTAAAAAAATAATTATGACAGCCCCTTTAAGAAATTCGTTTCTTATTGTTGAGCACTTTCCGTTGAATTAAAAGTCGGTCAATTTAGCTCTTATGCGTAGATCATCGTATAACGATTTGATCACTGTCTGTCTGACGTAATGAACATTTAAATTAAAATGTTTAAAATTCAACGCTATTTCACACGGTTAATAGTAGCCAAATGGATTCGGTCTCTGCTAATCGAGCCAGAGATGTCTCGTGTCGCGGGGTTCGAATCGTTTGACTGGTAGTAATCGTGACACCCTGCACTGAAGAATCCCGAAAGGATGAAACACTAGTGTCTGTAGATATTTAATTATTATAGTATAAAAATAATTATATATATATATATATATATATATATTTATAAAAATGCATTTGTTCGTTATTTTTGTATAAGCGTTAAATTCCAACATGCCATTAATGCCGACGATGGAAAGATGCCTGTGACGACGCAATGAAGACAAGAAGCGACCCACGCCAGCCTGTTACAGCCGACGACATCTCGACCCGTTTTTGTTGATGTTTCCAACATGTGCCTATCTTTTATTTATTGTTGGTATATTTCATATTGAATATTTGCTTTCTTTTTAAATCAATTTTAATTGACAAGTAGATTTAATATCTCATTTAGAACAGGTGGGAAATAATAAACTATTTCTGAATACAAAAACAGCATTTGATTCTCATCGTTCACCCTGATGAATTATTCATTAATGATTGCCATCTGCAACACAAAATGCAATATTTTCCATTTTCATAAGATTTTCATCCAAATATTCTTGAAAAGGTATTATATACATCCATGTATACATGTATATATTGCAAGGCAACATAGGCTTTATTGACCGAGTTCTAATTTCCCAAACATCAATATTTATCACTTTTCTTTTAATGATTATATAATCACGAAACACTAGTGTCTGTAGGTATAAAAACTGTAAATATTTATTACTAAAAAAACTGGAGTCGATCCATATTTAGAGAATTGGGAAAAGTGGTCAAGTAACGAACGTAGAGTATATCATTTCGACCTCGTGTTGTTGTATACCCTCATGATGCTTGTTATGACAGACCGACGATATGATCGAATAAGTGCTTTATTTCCTTCCATTTAAATCTCAATTGGCAGTGGCCAGGAGGAAAAGCGCTAGCCAGCAAAGCCAACAGTAATTATTACTTCTTTCACTAATGATCCTAATAAACATTTTATATTTATTAAAAATGTCCTATATATATATATATATATATATATATATATATATATATATATATATATATATATATATATATCTTATTATTGAGAATTTATTCAAATTTTCAAAAATAAACATGATAAATCTGTAAGGACGGTAAACAAAACTTTAATAATCCGACAAAGAGTAC
>NC_136495.1:128098673-128156173 GCF_053919585.1 Euprymna scolopes
CTCAAAGATGAGACATGTCTACTGATTACAATACAACGGCGGAATAAGAAATTGCGAACAAAACGAAACTTATTCTCAAAAGAAAATTGTTGGCTTCCAAATCTAGAAGTACAACGAAATCTAAATGATGAAACAGAACAAGAAAAATCCCTCAGTGGACTTTCACAGATAGTTTACATGTAGAATGCCTGCAAAAATCAAACCCTGCAGACGTTAAGATCGAGAGCTGTGAAACAACAGAACGTACCGAATATGAAGCAACTGCAAGAGAAAACATCAGGAAACTATGAACGAAGAAAAAAAACAGACCTTAAGAATCAAGAATGGAATAAATTGAACACAGAAAGTCTGAAAGCAAACAATACAGTCCCATACACTTCAAAAGATACTAACAAAGACTTAAATAATTTAACTTATGCAGGTACCAAAACAGTAAGTAATTATAACATTTAAGGTCGATAAGAAGCCGGGATAAGAAAATGGGCCGAAAAATTTGACTGGGAATTCAGCTTAGAAATTGAGAACAACACATTTAAGATAGAAGTCAAAGCAATACACAGGATAAAATGGAACAGAAAAGGATGACTCGCACGGAGAGGCTACATAAGAAACACAATGAACTAAAGCAAAAAATAACGGCAACAGAAGGAAGACTAAAACAATACAGATGTAAATCAGAACAGTGAAAGCAAAACAGTAAAGTCAATTCTATGAAAATGTAAAGGGAGGATAAATAAAAACAGAACACCAGGACCCAACAAAAACAAAATTTTACTGGGAATAGCGGAAAGATCACAATAGAAATGCCGAATGTCTTAAATACAGTAAAGAAGGGTTACAGCAAACTGAAGAAAAGACAGAAAATGAAAGCAGTAAGAAAACCCTCAAGACAACCCCAAGAAAAATGGCAAACTGGAGAGCATAAGGTGATAGCAAAGTACACGAATTCTGGGTAATAAATTCACTACACTACATGAAATGCTAATTCAAAAGCTGAAAAATTATTTCCATGAAGCAAACGTGCCAAAATGGATGATCAAACGTTGAACCACACTAATACAAAAAACAACAGAAAAGGTAACCGACCCCAACAACTACAGAACTATAACTTGCTAAGCAACCGTGCGCAAACTTTTAAAAGCACAATTGAGAGCAAAGATGACCACTCCCTTAGTAATTTTGGGCTACTTTCGGAGAAATAAAAAGGAGGCCTAAAAGTAAACGGAGAAATAAATGGTCCATTATACACAGACTAAAAGACCCCGAAGCTGGTGAAAAGTTGAAAAAAAAAAAAAAAGAATATAGCCATGGCATAGATCGATTACAATAAAGCGTACAAGTGGATAATAGAATGCTTGAGAATGTAAACATGCCAGACAAGATTAACAATTTGATTGAAAAAGCAGTGAGAACATGGAGACTTGAAATAACAGCTGATGAACAATAGATTACTGAGATAAAAATACAAAGCGCTATTTTCCAATCACAACCACTCTTCATCATGACCATAATGCTTCTTAATAATATACTAAGGAAATGCTAAGCCAAATACAATTTACTAATACAGATGAAGGAATGAACCATCTAATGTATACGGACGGCATACAAATTTTCCTAAGAAACAAAAAAAGAACTAGAGACACTAATAAACACAACCAGAATCTTCAGTAAGGATATAAAAATGGAATTCACTGTGGAAAAGTACGCACTGTTAATAACGAGACGAGCAAAACTGAAAAGAAAGGAAGGTATGGAACTATCCAATCAAGCAGAGATAAGGACTCTAGACGAACAGTACACCTACAAATATTTGAGAGTTCTGGCAGTTGACATCATCAAATTAACTGAATTGAAAGAGGAAATAATACCTAAAAAGAGCAAGAAACTCCTAGCAACAAAATCATATAGTAAACACCTTCTAAAAGGTATAAACACATGATAAATATCACTAGAAAGATAATCAGGGCCGTTCATAGGCTGCACAATAGGAAAACTGAAACATCTCGATCAGAAAACCAGGAAGCTTATGACTATGAACAACACACTACACTCAAAGGATGATGGTGACTGACTCTACGTGAAAAGGAAAGACGGAGGAAGAGGACTAGTTTGTATAGAAAACTGTGTGAGTGACACAAACAAAAAAATCAGAAAAATACATAACGCAGAACACAGAAAGACTAATCACCACAACAAGAGAGACTGCAGAAATGAACAAGACAGAGAGGAAGGAGATAAGGCGAGACAAGAAAAAAAGTGAGACAAGAAAAAGCTACACGGACGATTTGTAAGGATGACAAAAGATGAGACAAATCTAAAAGAAACGGAATTCCTGATGACAGCTGCACAAATAACGCAATTAGAATCAACTATGTTTAATAAAAGATCGCACGACACAAGACATAAATGAATGCAACACACAAGGCAAGAAAGAAATATAAGAATAGATACAATCAAGTAAGGAAGGCAGTACACTGAGGACTATGCGCATAACTACCTCTTAAGCACTCAGACAAATGATACAATGCAAACTAGCAACAGTAGTTGAAAAAGGAAATTAAAAAAATCCTATGAAACATGGAGATAAAAACAGATAAACTAATCCAAACAAGAAGACCGGATGACATAATAGTTAACAAGAAGGAAAAGTTCTGCCAGATCAAATATTTCGCCGATCCAGCAGACCAGAGAACGACTATCAAGGAGACTGATACAGGAAGCAAATATACGGAACTGGCCAGAGAACTAAATAGGATGTGGAAGATGAAGAAAGTTCAGATAATACTAATAAAGTACGAAAAATACTGAAAAACTTTGATCGATCCTTCTATTTAGTCTCAACGGACAACGAACACCCCTGTAAGAGTATATGCGCATTGAATTGTGAGGTAAAGGTTGCGCATTTCCAACCACACTTTTATTGAATCAGCACTGATTGGATCCAGTGGCAAGGGAAGTCCAAGACTGACTGGAAACAATGCCGAGATAAGTGGATAGCACATACCGCACCTGACATTCCCAAATGGTTACTCATTTTAGTAATGACCAGGCTCAATGTTGCTTTATTTCAGTGATCTGACGGGGACCCGTATATATATATATATATATATATATATATATATATATATATATATATATATGTATGTGTGTGTGTGTGTGTGTGTGTGTGTTTATACATATTTTATTCTTCAAATTTCACTCAGCGCTTCTGACGGATACAAAAAAAACAAAAAAAAAAAAAAAAACTACCAGATCACGCGTCACCTATCCGGCTTCATAAAACACCCGCAGTTAACAACATCACATGGACTCTTCATCGGACTATCTTCCACTCTGCATCATGTCGAAGAAAAAGAGAAAAAAAGAGTGGCAAATGAGTCTTACTCCAAAATATATTTCTTAAAAAATAAACACTCGTTTATTTTTTTAAAAAATTCGCGTTGCAGTTTTGGCTTCAAATGTATTTATACGTATTTTATTCTTCATATATATATATATATATATATATATATATATATATATATATATATATATATATATATATATATATATATATATATATATTAGTAGGCCGCCTGGTAATGTCTGGTCATGAAATACGCTTAAATATATTTTGATTAATGCAGATTTCGTATTTATTATTATACTAATATTTAAGCCTGGCGTTGCCCGGGTGTTTGAATGTGTATGTTGAGCCAAAAAAAAATGTGGTAGTAGGAAGACAGGCTCAAACCCGTACCCAGACAGGGGAAGAGAACGCCGCAAAAACGTGACGTCTTTGCTGTTACGACCACCGCTAAACTGGAAGTGACATAGATTTTAATTAAGGCTAGACAATCGAAAGGAGAGGATGACTTTCAAAAATATCTGCGAAAAGTGCCCCGCTGCAGGTGAAGATACTCATGTTTTTAGCCAATTTTTCGATATTTGTCGTCTGAAAGGTCGAACTTCAAAACGATACTGATCTCATAAAACCCCGTCGTCTCTGTTGAAAGTTTTAGGCAGACATGCAAACATACATACATTTATATATTGGTAAATAAAAATTTTCGACCCAAACCGATTAAAAAGCTTGCCATATCTCTGAATACCCTTTATGTAAAATTTCAAATGTTTACACCAGAAATTGTCGTAGTAATTTGGTAGAGACACTAGAGGTCAGATTTTTAAACTTTGACCCCTATTATGACCCCTTAACCTTTATTGTTTTGGGCTCAAATCAAGTTATTAAGTTAGATCCATGTCCAAGGAACCTATATCTAACATTTTAAGTGCTCAGACAGAAATTGTCGGAGGAGTTTGATAGAGTTCTCAAAGGTCAAATCGTTGAACTTTGACCGCTTAAAAGCCAAATTTCTGTCCGAAAACCGATCACAAAGATTTTCCCAAATCTCAGTACTCCGTATACCAACATTTTTAGTCTGTAGACTTAAAATTGACAGAGTTATTGCGTAGGGAAATATACACAGACAGACACACACAAATACACTTTCACTTTTATAGGTATACTAACATTTCGGCCCGGCGTTGCCCGGGTTTTGGAGGTGTATATATTGATAAAAAAGCAGTCAATTTTTTTTAACTTTGACCCCTATTATGACCCCTTAAAATTTATTGTTTTGGGCTCAAATCAAGTTATTAAATTAGATCCATGCCCAAGAAACCTATATCTAAAATTCCGAGTGTTTAGACCTAAAATTGTCGGAGGAGTTTGGTAGAGTTCTCAAAGGTCAAATCGTTCAACTTTAACCCCTTAACAGCTAAATTCCTGGCCGAAAACCAATTAAAAAGATTTTCCCAAATCTCAGTACCCCGTGTATCAAATTTCGAGTCTGTAGACTGAATATTCACAGAGTTATTGCATAGGAAAATGTACACTGACACACAGACAGACACATTCACTTTTTTAGATAGATAGATAGATAGATAGCTTAAATAAAAATACATACGCATACATAAATATATATGGAAACAATTTTGTGTTTCCTGTAAACTTTTTATGCAAATATTATGCAAGGATATATCATGTAGAATATCTGCATGAATATAATTACACGTAATAGTTTACTAAAGATGGTCATCCCACAAGAACACTGAAAAAAAACTAATAGGGAATTAATTAAAATGAGTGTTTAAAAGTATATTCAAATTAGTTAGCTCTTTTTCTAGTGAATGCAATTCCACCAGCCATATATAAGAAAATTGTATTTTCTTTTTAAACAAATAAAAAATAGGGCTTTTCGTATGAATATAAATACACGAAAAAGAAAGCCGAATTTATAAGAGTATAGACTAGCATGGGTGCCCGGCGTTGCCTGGGTGTTTGGAGGTGTATGCTGAGCAAAAAAAAAAAAAAAAAAAAGAATAAAAAGCGGTCAATTTTTTAAAATTTGACCCCTATTATGACCACTTAAAATTTATCGTTTTGGGCTCAAATCAAGTTATTAAGTTAGATCCATGTTCAAGAAACATATATCTAAAATTTCAAGTGTTTAGACTCAAAACTGTCGGAGGAGTTTGGTAGAGTTCTCAAAGGTCAAACCGTTCAACTTTGACCCCTTAACAACCAAATTTCTGGCAAAAAACTGACAGAGAAGTTTGCTAGGCATTTAAAAATAAACAAATATGCATATACGCATACATAAATATATATATAGAAAGAGGTCTGCGTTGACTCTAACCTTTATACGCAAAAATAGCGCAAGAATAAGTCATGTGGATTATCTGCATGAATATAATTACACGTAATAGTTACCTAAAGATGATCATCCCATACGAAAACCTAAAAAAAAATAATAGGGAATTAATTAAAATGGATGTTTAAATGCATATGAAAATTAGCTAGATATTTTGCAGATGAATGCATATATATATATATATATATATATATATATATATATATATATATATATATATATATACTAGCATTTCAGCCCGCCGTTGTCTGGGTGTTTGGAGATGTATGCTGATCATCCCCCCCAAAACGGTCAATTTTTTTAAACTTTGACTCCTATTATGACACCTTAAAATTTATTGTTTTGGACTGAAATTAAATTATTAAGTTTGATCCATGTCCAAGGAACCTGTATCTAAAATTTCAAGTGTTTAGACCCAAAATTGTCGGAGGAGTTTGGTAGAGTTCTCAAAGGTCAAAGCGTTGAGCTTTGACCCCTTAACAGTCAAATTTCTGTCCGAAAACCGATCACATAGATTTTCCCAAATCTCAGTACACTGTATATCAAATTTCGAGTCTTTAGACTACAAATTGACAGAGTTATTGTGTAGGGAAAGATACAAAGACACACAGACAGACAGAAAGACACACACACATACACACAGACACGTTCACTTATATAGATATATAGCTTTATTTATTTATTTAGAGAGAGAGAGAGTTGTAGTGAACAGTTTCAAGTAAATCTTCATGTACGTATAAGGTTCTAACGTCTCAAGTACACTGTAAACTTGCAGAGCAACATTTTATTTTATACCTTTGAAAAGTTAAACACTCAAAGACGAAATGACGATTCTCTGAAAAATGTTTTCATTATATTTATATATATATTTCAAAGAGTAGAACAAAAATCATAACATGGACTTCAGTATTGTAAGCAAGAAACCACAGGAATTCCTCTTTATTACCGCGTAACATTGTCTCTCGTTTTTATGGAAATCGTTTAAGACAAAGCATGAAGCCACTTGATATAAAGCACTTGCGCGAACAAAAAATATTATCACAAGAAAGAGTAAGATAATTGGCAGTAACTATGAAAAGATCAACGATATATTTAAACAACAAAAAAAAAGTTAACAGAAAGAGAGTCCCAGAAGCCTGCAGTTCTTGAAAAGAAACTAATGGAGTAGGAAGCTTTATTAACATGAGATATCAAAACGGCGAATTGATGGAGACAACTAGACCAATCAGTCAAAGAAGCTGGAACAACGAAAACAAGGAATATATCATGGAATAGACTATATGCCACAAAACAGTTATAAAAATAAAACTCAGCTATGATAGAGAGGGTTCAGAGACGAAGAAACGCTTAGGCCAATCAAGAACTCTTAAATGCGACAGAGACCTACTATGACAACAGAGGTTCTTTGTCTGATAGTTGTTTTGTAGAGATAGAGAATAGACAAAATTATGATGCAAGGGTGGCGCCACTGTATTTTCTTTCTTCTACATCCGATAGAGAGTTGCAAGATGGCCTTTACAGCAGTACGAGATAAGTATTTAAATAAGCCACACAAAGTAAAATACAGAACTGCTTAAAGCCGGCGGGCAATCTGCGGACCCACCCAAGAACATATGAATTAATTTTATTGTCGTAATTGATGACAGATTTCAGATTGAATTCATTTATCCGAGCCACCGTGAATGTAAAGTACCAGATAATCGCCTCTCTACTGGGTAGTGCTTATTTACGCACAAAAACCATTTTCTATTCCGATAAAGCCATTTCATGCTGGTTTGCACCTCGACAAGCGCTGACGTCGAACCCCAACGAGGCTTAAATAGACTTGACTGCAGTTAACATAGCATGCGTGGGTGTGCCTTGTTTTTTATGAATTTTATGACAATAGCACATGTATTGAATTATGTAGATGTTTGATGCATTCAAACATAGAGTAAAACGTGTTTGGTATCTATGATATCAAAATCGAATACCTAGTAAGGGTTCAAGACACGCACACATCCAACGTCCACACGCACACACACACACACATATATGTATATATGTGCGTGTATATATACTATATATATATATATTTTTAATTTGTCTTTACATAAGCAGTAATTTGTTGCTACACAGTCATGAGCATGTTTCGGTCTTCTAGTGTTTATCAACTAGAGACCTCTTCAGGCAACACTGCTTATTTATGAAAACGGAATTCTCAACCTCAAATTATATATATATATATATATATATATATATATATATATATATATATATATAATTTGAGATTTCACAGAACCATCTCTGATGCGATTAGCAAGATACAAACCACACAGCAAACGTTAACCGTCTGAAATACAGTTGAAATTAACATTTATATACATGTTAACAAGGTGAGAATGATCTTATAACATCATGATCTACACATGTGGGCATAAGTGACCGACTTTCATTTCAAGTTAGAGTGTTCAACAAGGATAATCGAGGTCTCTCTCGCTCTGTCTGTCTGTCTGTCTGTCTCTCCATACATACATACATACATACATATATATATATATATATATATATATATATATATATATATATATATATAACTCGGATCTTATTGTTGAGCACTTTAACTTGAAATTAAAGTCTGTCACTTAAGCCCGCAAGCATCGATCATGATGTTATAATTTTATATATATATATATATATATATATATATATATATATATATAAACAAAACTGATTATAATAAAAAAATTCAGAATATCCTTAACGACAATACGAAATTTAAAAAACTTAATAAAAATCCTGTAAATACTGTAAAAACACAAATTAACAAATTAATCACAGCAAATAACGCACAAATTGGAAATTATCAACTCTCCATTCAACTGGTGAATACAAACCTGGCTATCTTTATTGTATGGTTAAGATACATAAACCTAATGCTCCTCTCCGCCCTATCATTTCGCAAATCCCCACTCCCATTTATTCACTTACCAAAACTTTAAACGAACTTATCAGCCCATACATTCCTAGCAAGTACAGCGTTAGATCCACACATGAGCTCATGCAAATACTTAAAACAATGCAACCCGAAAATAGAAATATCACTTCCCTCGACGTAGAAAGTCTTTTTACAAATGTCACTGTAGCGAAAACCATAGATATAATTAAAAACAACATCTACAATCATCCGTCACTCCCCCCACTTAAAATTAATAAAAATATATTTAAAAAGGTATTATCAATCTGCACCACGGAAATACCTTTTTATGATCCTAATTGCAACATATATAATCAAATAGATGGCGTCGCAATGGGATCAGTCCTCGGACCTACCCTGAGTGAATGGCAGACTTAGAAAATAAAACATTTAAAAATAATATAAAGCCCCCTATGTATGTACGTTATGTTGACGACATACTTCTCTTAGCTGATAATGACCAACAGATATATAAACTTCAAGATCTTTTTTAAAAAACCTCTGTCCTCAAGTTTACAATAGAATTAAATGATAACAAACAAATTCACTTTCTGGACGTCCTTATAGACTCATCTAACAATACTTTCGATACAGCTGTATACAAAAAAACAACTAGTACAAATCCAGCCTCTTGAACTTTAAGAGTGAGTGCCCTCAGCGTTATAAAACTGCCATGATCAAAAATCTTGTAAACCGTGCTAAGATGATTTCTTCTACGAAAAAAGCACTACTAATAGAAATTAAAAATATCAAACAGGTTCTTATTAATAATTACTTTCCGAATTATATTGTTGATCAACAAATTAAACTATTGTTACAGTCCCCGAAAAACCTTAACAGCAATACTAGTCAATCTTCTAACACTAGCCCTATAGACATTTTATAAAAACCAAATGACACCAAATTTTAGAGGGGAAGAAAAAATAATTAAAAGCATCATACATAGATATACATCACCTCTAAGATTAGATTTATTATATACTATAAGAAGTATCGAACCCAGAACCTCATCGTTAAAAATAACTCCTAATGTTGGAGCAAACCAATATTGTGTACAAATTTCAATGCCCCTTAGGGGAGTGTAACTCTGAAAATAAAAACGCCTATGTTGGACATACAAAAGCAACATTGTCCCGTCGATTAACGATGCATTTGAACAGTACTAGCTCAATATACCAGCATTTAACAAATCAACATAGCTGTCCCCCATATAATCTTAGAAAGGTCCTCGTGGACAACACAAGGATTTTGCAACGAGAAAGTAATTGTAAAAAATTAAAAATACTTGAAGCACTATATATAAAAACCCAGCACCCATCTATAAATAACATTAATTTTCAAAGTAGCGATAATGTGCTGAAATGTTTAGCATAACCAGTACACGACTGGTTTTACTAACATTGCCTTTTATCATCCTAATTTTTAATCGAGATTTTATCACTCGTAAATGTATATTTTAATCGACTTTTCATTGACTCTTTTTATCATTCGTAACTATATATTTCACTTCTATTTTTAATATTTTATCTCCACCTGATGATCATTCAAGAAAGAATCGAAAGCGCTCGTGTGAACCATGGAACATTTGTAAATACCTTCAATTTTGAAGTTAAAAAAATCTTACGAAAGATCGAAAAAAGACAAAAAAGAATCATTAAGCAAGGTATTTCTGTTGTTTTTAATAATGTTTGCCTGAATATATATATATATATATATATATATATATATATATAAGTGAACGTGTCTGTGTATCTGTGTGTCTGTGTACATTTCCCTATATACGCAATAACTCTGTCAATTTTTAGTCTATAGACTCGAAATTTGATATACAGGTTACTGAGATTTGGAAAAATCGATGCGATCGGTTTTCGGCCAGAAATTTGGCTGTTAAGGGGGTCAAAGTTCAACGCTTTGACCTTTGAGAACTCTACCAAACTCCTCCGACAATTTTGAGTCTACGCACTTGAAATTTTAGATACAGGTTCCTTGGACATGGTTCTAACTTAATAACTTGATTTGAGCCCAAAACAATAAATTTTAAGGGGTCATAATAGGGGTCAAATAAAAAAAAATTACCTTTGCGGTCTCTTCCAAATTACTCACACAATTTCTGGTTAAACATTTGAAATTTTACATAAAGGGTATTCGGAGATATGCCAAGCTTTTTCATCAGTTTTGGTCGAAAATTTTTAGTTACCAATATATAAATGTATGTATGTATGCATGTTTGCATGTCTGCCTTAAACTTTCAATAGAGGCGACGGATTTTATGAAGATAAGTATCGTATTAAAGTTTGATCTTTCATACGACAAATATCGAAAAATTGGCTAAAAACATTAATATCTTCCCCTATAACTAGGCACTTTTCTACACTTTTTTCGCCGATATTTTGGAAAGTTATACTCTCCTTTAGATTGTCTAGCCTTAATTTTAAAAAATGTCGCTTCCTGTTTGGCGGTGGTCGTAACAGCATAAACGTTAAGTTTTTACCCGGTTCATTTCTTCCTTTGCGGTAAGGGTTCGAACCTGCCTTCCTACTACCACTTTTTTTTTTTTGCTCAACATGCACATACAAACACCCGGGCAACACCGGGCTGAAATGCTAGTATATATATATATATATATATATATATATATATATATATATATATATATATATATATATATATATATATATATATATATATATATATATATATATATATATATATATATATATATATATATATATATATATATATATATAGCATAATCACTTTTGACACACCGGTTCTCGTCAGATCACCGAAGTTAAGCAATGTTGCGCCTGGCCAGTACCAGATGGGTGACTATTTGGGAATTCTAGGTGATGTATGTGCTTTCCGCTTATCTCAGCATTGTTTCCAGTCGTCCTGAACCTCCACTTGCCACTGGTATTCAACAATGTCTCCTCAGGAGAGGTGTGGTTGGAGATTGCGCAATTCTTGCCACAAAAATTTCACGCGCAGGCACCCTAACAATGGGTATCCATAGTCTGTCCAGAGTGACGGAAGCCATTATATATATATATATATATATATATATATATATATATATATATATATATATAAAAGTGTATGTATGTGTATGTGTCTGTCTGTGTACATTTTCCTACACAATATCTCTGTCAATTTTAAGTCAACAGACTCGAAATTTGATGTACAGGGTCCTGAGATTTGGGAAAATGTTTGGAGTCCATTTTTGGCCAGAAACTTCGCTGCTAAGGGGTCAAAGTTCAACGACTGTACCTTTGAGAACTCTTCCAAATTCCTCCGAAAATTTTGAATCTAAACACTTGGAATTTTAGATATAGATTTCTTGGACATGGGTCTAACTTAATAACTTAATTTTAGCCCAAAACGATAAATATTAAGGGGTCATAATAGGGGTCAAAGTTTTAAAAAATTGACCACTTTTATTTTTTTATTGCTCAACATGAACCTCCAAACATCCGGGTAACGTCGGGCCCCCAGGCTATTATATATATATATATATATATATATATATATATATATATATATATATATATATATATATATATATATATATAAGTATACTGAGGTTAATAGGATCCAATATTATTAAATTCTGTGGTATCAATTCTTACAAAATATTTTTTGGCGGTAATATTTTTATATAAAGCTATCCCAAAGTTTCCCAAAAAGAATAGCTCAATATACAAGATAGAGCAAAATAAAATTCTTTGATATTCAAATTTCATTAAGAAAAATATAATTAAAAAAAAAATTATTTGAACAAAGAATACAATTCTAAACACTCCCCTTTTTTATCCATGGATTTTCGCTGTAGGCTGATCTCATCAGCGGAAAAGTCATCAGCGAAATATTAAATCTTGTTTGAAATAATTTTACTATTCAGCACATACATAGAAAATAAACAAAACGCCATCTTTGCCACACGACTTGCTGCACGCCTCATAATTCCTGATAGCTCCACCAATCTTTTAATCTCATTATCGTACACATTAACGAATTCCCCCGTCCACCTAATCTCTTTTAATCTGGTGAACGCCTGAAATGGCCCCTCGTCAAATGCCTGGATTGATCTGATTTTAATTGCATCAGCATCATCTTGTTCCCATTCATGAAGCTCTAAATATAGGGTTAGTGCACTCCCTTTCACGAATAATGGTATTACTGTTGCAACATCACCTATCTTTTGGAGCTTCACCACTAGGTTCACTTTCTTTAGTCAAGCCACCACATCGCCTTAGCCACTGAATAGCTTTATCATATTGTTCAGATTGATGGTTATAGCCGAAATAGCTTGTTCTTTTGTAGATCAATTAGTGAGAAGTTTTGACAGCGGTCCCCAAACTCGTGAATAGAAATCAAACAGTCGCCCAAGGTCATCAAACCAACTTATCAACTCAGGTTGCTTTTATACAGCCTATCTTCATCATTTGCATGTGTGTGGCGAGATTTTGCGAGACAACAGCTTATAAAACCACAGCCACCAACTCGCCCGTACACACATACGTGGTAAGACTTCTGTTTCCTTTATTTAAGACAACAGAGTAAAAAATAAAATGTTTATGATGCTGATGATTTCTTCAAGAAATATCACCAATATTTTTTTTACAGCTAGATATCTATTGGTATTTAATTGCTTTCCCACAACAGCAATATACGACACAAGGCCATTTTCAATGTCGGAAAAAACTAGCTCTCTAAAAAGGGGCACTCTGGCAATAGGCAAAAATAAATTTGAACTAGTATAGATGGATTTCCTCTTCATTGACTTAGGACAAATCAACTTAAGTGTAGCATTAGCACAGATACTACGCTCGGATCACAGCCGCAGTGTTAGAATCTACTCGAAAGTGTGCCTTAGTGAAATAAATTGCTTGTTAGTAAAAGGATAAAAGTCTATTATTAAATGATTGAGAAAATTTGAAATGAGGAAACAAGCTCAGCTTAATTGTATGTAAAAGAAATCTGTTGACATTAAATTTTTTGACATTAGATTTGTTAACATTAAATTTTTTCACATTAGATTTGTTGACATTAGATTTTTTCACATTAGATTTGTTGACATTAGATTTGTTGACATTTAATGTTTTGATATAAGATTTGTTGACATTAAATTTTTTAACATTAGATTTGTTGACATAAAAATTTTTCACATTAGATTTGTTGACATTAAATTTTTTCACATTAGATTTGTTGACATTAAATTTTTTCACATTAGATTTGTTGACATTAAATTTTTTCACATTAGATTTGTTGACATTAAATTTTTTCACATTAGATTTGTTGACATTAATTTTTTCACATTAGATTTGTTGACATTAAATTTTTTGACATTTAATTTTTTGATATAAGATTTGTTGACATTAAATTTTTTCACATTAGATTTGTTGACATTAAATTTTTTCACATTAGATTTGTTGACATTAACTTTTTTCACATTAGATTTGTTGAAATTAAATTTTTTCACATTAGATTTGTTGACATTAAATTTTTTCACATTTAATTTTTTCACATTAGATTTGTTGACATTAAATTTTTTCACATTAGATTTGTGGACATTAAATTTTTTCACATTAGATTTATTGACATTAAATTTTTTCACATAAGATTTGTTGACATTAGATTTGTTGACATTTAATTTTTTGATATAAGATTTGTTGACATTAAATTTTTTCACATTAGATTTGTTGACATTAAATTTTTTCAAATTAGATTTGTTGACATTAAATTTTTTCACATTAGATTTGTTGACATTTAATTTTTTGATATAAGATTTGTTGACATTAAATTTTTTCACATAAGATTTGTTGACATTAAATTTTCTCACATTAGATTTGTGGACATTAAATTTTTTCACATTAGATTTGTTGACATTAGATTTGTTGACATTTAATTTTTTGATATAAGATTTGTTGACATTAAATTTTTTCACATAAGATTTGTTGACATTAGATTTGTTGACATTTAATTTTTTGTATATAAGATTTGTTGACTAAAAATTTTTTCACATTAGATTTGTTGACATTAAAAATTTTCACATTAGATCTGTTGACATAAAATTTTTTCACATTAGATTTGTTGACATTAAATTTTTTCACATTAGATTTGTTGACATTAAATTTTTTCACATTAGATTTGTTGACATGAATTTTTTTTACATTAGATTTGTTGACATTAGATTTTTTGACATTTAATTTTTTGATATCAGATTTGTTGACATTAAATTTTTTCACATTAGATTTGTTGACATTAAATTTTTTCACATTAGATTTATTGACATTAAATATTTTCACATTAGATTTGTTGACATTAGATTTGTTGACATTTAATTTTTTGATATAAGATTTGTTGACATTAAATTTTTTCACATTAGATTTGTTGACATTAAATTTTTCACATTAGATTTGTTGACATTAAATTTTTTCACATTAGATTTGTTGACATTAAATTTTTTCACAATAGATTTGTTGACATTAGATTTGTTGACATTTAATTTTTTGATATAAGATTTGTTGACATTAAATTTTTTCACATTAGATTTGTTGACATTAAATTTTTTCACATTAGATTTGTTGACATTAAATTTTTTCACATTAGATTTGTTGACATTAAATTTTTTTACATTAGATTTGTTGACATTAAAATTTTTCACATTAGATTTGTTGACATTAACTTTTTTCACATTAGATTTGTTGACATTAAATTTTTTTACATTAGATTTGTTGACATTAGATTTGTTGACATTGAATTTTTTGATATAAGATTTGTTGACATTAAATTTTTTCACATTAGATTTATTGACATTTAATTTTTTCACATTAGATTTGTTGACATTAGATTCGTTGACATTTAATTTTTTGATATAAGATTTGTTGACATTAAATTTTTTCACATTAGATTTGTTGACATTAAATTTTTTCACATTAGATTTGTTGACATTAAATTCTTTCACATTAAATTTGTTGACATTAAATTTTTTCACATTAGATTTGTTGACATTAAATTTGTTGACATTAAATGTTTTGATATAAGATTTGTTGACATTAAATTTTTTCACATTAGATTTGTTGACATTAAATTTTTTCACATTAGATTTGTTGACATCAAATTTTTTCACATTAGATTTGTTGACATTAAACTTTTTCACATCAGATTTGTTGACATAAAATTTTTTCACATTAGATTTGTTGACATTTAATTTTTTGATATAAGATTTGTTGACATTAAATTTTTTCACATTAGATTTGTTGACATTAATTTTTTTCACATTAGATTTGTTGACATTAAATTTTTTCACATTAGATTTGTTGACATTAGATTTGTTGACATTTAATTTTTTTATATAAGATTTGTTGACATTAAATTTTTTCGCATTAGATTTGTTGACATTAGATTTGTTGACATTTAATTTTTTGATATAAGATTTGTTGACTAAAAATTTTTTCACATTAGATTTGTTGACATCAAAATTTTTTCACATTAGATTTGTTGACATTAAATTTTTTTACATTAGATTTGTTGACATTAGATTTTTTGACATTTAATTTTTTGATATCAGATTTGTTGACATTAAATTTTTTCACATGAGATTTGTTGACATTAAATTTTTTCACATTAGATTTATTGACATTAAATTTTTTCACATTAGATTTGTTGACATAAGATTTGTTGACATTTAATTTTTTGATATAAGATTTGTTGACATAAAATTTTTTACATAAGATTTTTTTGACATTAAATTTTTTCACATTAGATTTGTTGACATTAAATTTTTTCACATTAGATTTGTTGACATTAAATTTTTTCACATTAGATTTGTTGACATTAGATTTGTTGACATTTAATTTTTTGATATAAGATTTGTTGACATTAAATTTTTTCACATTAGATTTGTTGACATTAAATTTTTTCACATTAGATTTGTTGACATTAAATTATTTCACATTAGATTTGTTGACATTAAATTTTTTCACATTAGATTTGTTGACATTAAATTTTTTCACATTAGATTTGTTGACATTAAATTTTTTCACATTAGATTTGTTGACATTAACTTTTTTCACATTAGATTTGTTGACATTATTTTTTTTTACATTAGATTTGTTGACATTAGATTTGTTGACATTTAATTTTTTGATACAAGATTTGTTGACATTAAATTCTTTCACATTAGATTTGTTGACATTAAATTTTTTCACATTAGATTTGTTGACATTAAATTTGTTGACATTAAATTTTTTGATATAAGATTTGTTGACATTAAATTTTTTCACATTAGATTTGTTGACATTAAATTTTTTAACATTAGATTTGTTGACATTAATTTTTTCACATTAGATTTGTTGACATTAAATTTTTTCACATCAGATTTGTTGACATTAAATTATTTAACATTAGATTTGTTGACATTTAATTTTTTGATATAAGATTTGTTGACATTAGATTTTTTCACATTAGATTTGTTGACATTAATTTTTTTCACATTAGATTTGTTGACATTAGATTTATTGACATTAAATTTTTTCACATTAGATTTGTTGACATTAGATTTGTTGACATTTAATTTTTTGATATAAGATTTGTTGACATTAAATTTTTTCACATTAGATTTGTTGACATTAAATTTTTTCACATTAGATTTGTTGATATTAAATTTTTTCACATTAGATTTGTTGACATTAGATTTTTTCACATTAGATTTGTTGACATTAGATTTGTTGACATTTAATTTTTTGATATAAGATTTGTTGACATTAAATTTTTTCACATTAGATTTGTTGAAATTAAATTTTTTCACATTAGATTTGTTGACATTAAATTTTTTCACATTAGATTTGTTGACATTAAATTTTTTCACATTAGATTTGTTGACATTAAATTTTTTTACATTAGATTTGTTGACATTAAATTTTTTCACATTAGATTTGTTGACATTAAGTTTTTTCACATTAGATTTGTTGACATTAAATTTTTTTACATTAGATTTGTTGACATTAGATTTGTTGACATTTAATTTTTTGATATAAGATTTGTTGACATTAAATTTTTTCACATTAGATTTGTTGACATTAAATTTTTTCACATTAGATTTATTGACATTAAATTTTTTAACATTAGATTTGTTGACATTAGATTCGTTGACATTTAATTTTTTGATATAAGATTTGTTGACATTAAATTTTTTCACATTAGATTTGTTGACATTAAATTATTTCACATTAGATTTGTTGACATTAGATTTGTTGACATTTAATTTTTTGATATAAGATTTGTTGACATTAAATTTTTTCACATTAGATTTGTTGACATTAAATTTTTTCACATTAGATTTGTTGACATTAAATTATTTCACATTAGATTTGTTGACATTAAATTTTTTCACATTAGATTTGTTGACATTAAATTTTTTTACATTAGATTTGTTGACATTAAATTTTTTCACATTAGATTTGTTGACATTAACTTTTTTCACATTAGATTTGTTGACATTAATTTTTTTTACATTAGATTTGTTGACATTAGATTTGTTGACATTTAATTTTTTGATACAAGATTTGTTGACATTAAATTCTTTCACATTAGATTTGTTGACATTAAATTTTTTCACATTAGATTTGTTGACATTAAATTTGTTGACATTAAATTTTTTGATATAAGATTTGTTGACATTAAATTTTTTCACATTAGATTTGTTGACATTAAATTTTTTAACATTAGATTTGTTGACATTAAATTTTTTCACATTAGATTTGTTGACATTAAATTTTTTCACATCAGATTTGTTGACATTAAATTATTTAACATTAGATTTGTTGACATTTAATTTTTTGATATAAGATTTGTTGACATTAGATTTTTTCACATTAGATTTGTTGACATTAAATTCTTTCACATTAGATTTGTTGACATTAGATTTATTGACATTAAATTTTTTCACATTAGATTTGTTGACATTAGATTTGTTGACATTTAATTTTTTGATATAAGATTTGTTGACATTAAATTTTTTCACATTAGATTTGTTGACATTAAATTTTTTCACATTAGATTTGCTGACATTAAATTTGTTGACATTAAATTTGTTGATATAAGATTTGTTGACATTAAATTTTTTCCCATTAGATTTGTTGACATTAATTTTGTTCACATTAGATTTGTTGACATTAAATTTTTTCACATTAGATTTGTTGACATTAAATTTTTTCACATTAGATTTGTTGACATTAAATTTTTTCACATCAGATTTGTTGACATAAAATTTTTTCACATTAGATTTGTTGACATTTAATTTTTTGATATAAGATCTGTTGACATTAGATTTTTTCACATTAGATTTGTTGACATTAATTTTTTATCACATTAGATTTGTTGACATTAAATTTATTCACATTTGATTAGTTGACATTAGATTTGTTGATATTTAATGTTTTGATATAAGATTTGTTGACATTAAATTTTTTCACATTAAATTTGTTGACATTAGATTTGTTGACATTTAATTTTTTGATATAAGATTTGTTGACTAAAAATTTTTTCACATTAGATTTGTTGACATCAACATTTTTAACATTAGATTTGTTGACATTAAATTTTTTTACATTAGATTTGTTGACATTAGATTTTTTGACATTTAATTTTTTGATAACAGATTTGTTGACATTAATTTTTTTCACATTAGATTTGTTGACATTAAATTTTTTCACATTAGATTTATTGACATTAAATTTTTTAACATTAGATTTGTTGACATTAAATTTTTTGATATAAGATTTGTTTACATTAAATTTTTTCACATTAGATTTGTTGACATTAAATTTTTTAACATTAGATTTGTTGACATTAAATTTTTTCACATTAGATTTGTTGACATTAAATTTTTTCACATCAGATTTGTTGACATTAGATTTTTTCACATTAGATTTGTTGACATTAATTTTTTTCACATTAGATTTGTTGACATTAGATTTATTGACATTAAATTGTTTCACATAAGATTTGTTGACATTAGATTTGTTGACATTTAATTTTTTGATATAAGATTTGTTGACATTAAATTTTTTCACATTAGATTTGTTGACATTAAATTTTTTCACATTAGATTTGTTGATATTAAATTTTTTCACATTAGATTTGTTGACATTAGATTTTTTCACATTAGATTTGTTGACATTAGATTTGTTGACATTCAATTTTTTGATATAAGATTTGTTGACATTAAATTTTTTCACATTAGATTTGTTGACATTAGATTTTTTCACATTAGATTTGTTGACATTAAATTTTTTCACATTAGATTTGTTGACATTAAATTTTTTCACATTAGATTTGTTGACATTAAATTTTTTTACATTAGATTTGTTGACATTAAATTTTTTCACATTAGATTTGTTGACATTAAGTTTTTTCAAATTAGATTGGTTGACATTAAATTTTTTTACATTAGATTTGTTGACATTAGATTTGTTGACATTTAATTTTTTGATATAATATTTGTTGACATTAAATTTTTTCACATTAGATTTGTTGACATTAAATTTTTTCACATTAGATTTATTGATATTAAATTTTTTCACATTAGATTTGTTGACATTAGATTCGTTGACATTTAATTTTATGATATAAGATTTGTTGACATTAAATTTTTTCACATTAGATTTGTTGACATTAAATTCTTTCACATTAGATTTGTTGACATTAAATTTTTTCACATTAGATTTGTTGACATTAAATTTGTTGACATCAAATTTGTTGATATAAGATTTGTTGACATTAAATTTTTTCCCATTAGATTTGTTGACATTAAATTTTTTCACATTAGATTTGTTTACATTAAATTTTTTCACATTAGATTTGTTGACATTAAATTTTTTCACATCAGATTTGTTGAAATTAATTTTTTTCACATTAGATTTGTTGACATTTAATTTTTTGATATAAGATTTGTTGACATTAGATTTTTTCACATTAGATTTGTTGACATTAATTTTTTATCACATTAGATTTGTTGACATTAAATTTTTTCACATTAGATTTGTTGACATTAGATTTGTTGACATTTAATTTTTTGATATAAGATTTGTTGACTCAAAATTTTTTCACATTAGATTTGTTGAAATTAAATTTTTTCACATTAGATTTGTTGACATTAAATTTTTTCACATTAGATTTGTTGACATTAAATTTTTTCACATTAGATTTGTTGACATTAAATTTTTTTACATTAGATTTGTTGACATTAAATTTTTTCACATTAGATTTGTTGACATTAAGTTTTTTCAAATTAGATTGGTTGACATTAAATTTTTTTACATTAGATTTGTTTACATTAGATTTGTTGACATTTAATTTTTTGATATAAGATTTGTTGACATTAAATTTTTTCACATTAGATTTGTTGACATTAAATTTTTTCACATTAGATTTATTGACATTAAATTTTTTCACATTAGATTTGTTGACATTAGATTCGTTGACATTTAATTTTATGATATAAGATTTGTTGACATTAAATTTTTTCACATTAGATTTGTTGACATTAAATTCTTTCACATTAGATTTGTTGACATTAAATTTTTTCACATTAGATTTGTTGACATTAAATTTGTTGACATCAAATTTGTTGATATAAGATTTGTTGACATTAAATTTTTTCCCATTAGATTTGTTGACATTAAATTTTTTCACATTAGATTTGTTTACATTAAATTTTTTCACATTAGATTTGTTGACATTAAATTTTTTCACATCAGATTTGTTGACATTAATTTTTTTCACATTAGATTTGTTGACATTTAATTTTTTGATATAAGATTTGTTGACATTAGATTTTTTCACATTAGATTTGTTGACATTAATTTTTTATCACATTAGATTTGTTGACATTAAATTTTTTCACATTAGATTTGTTGACATTAGATTTGTTGACATTTAATTTTTTGATATAAGATTTGTTGACTCAACATTTTTTCACATTAGATTTGTTGACATCAACATTTTAAACATTAGATTTGTTGACATTAAATTTTTTTACATTAGATTTGTTGACATTAGATTTTTTGACATTTAATTTTTTGATAACAGATTTGTTGACATTAATTTTTTTCACATTAGATTTGTTGACATTAAATTTTTTCACATTAGATTTATTGACATTAAATTTTTTCACATTAGATTTGTTGACATTAGATTTGTTGACATTTAATTTTTTGATATAAGATTTGTTGACATTAAATTTTTTCACATTAGATTTGTTGACATTAAATTTTTTCACATTAGATTTGTTGACATTAAATTTTTTCACATTAGATTTGTTGACATTAGATTTTTTCACATTAGATTTGTTGACATTAGATTTGTTGACATTTAATTTTTTGATATAAGATTTGTTGACATTAAATTTTTTCACATTAGATTTGTTGACATTAAATTTTTTCACATTAGATTTGTTGACATTAAATTTTTCACATTAGATTTGTTGACATTAAGTTTTTTCACATTAGATTTGTTGACATTAAATCTTTTTACATTAGATTTGTTGACATTAGATTCGTTGACATTTAATTTTTTGATATAAGATTTGTTGACATTAAATTTTTTCACATTAGATTTGTTGACATTAAATTTTTTCACATTAGATTTGCTGATATTAAATTCTTTCACATTAGATTTGTTAACATTAAATTTTTTCACATTAGATTTGTTGACATTAAATTTGTTGACATTAAATTTGTTGATATAAGATTTGTTGACATTAAATTTTTTCCCATTAGATTTGTTGACATTAATTTTGTTCACATTAGATTTGTTGACATTAAATTTTTTCACATTAGATTTGTTGACATTAAATTTTTTCACATCAGATTTGTTGACATAAAATTTTTTCACATTAGATTTGTTGACATTTAATTTTTTGATATAAGATTTGTTGACATTAGGTTTTTTCACATTAGATTTGTTGACATTAATTTTTTATCACATTAGATTTGTTGACATTAAATTTATTCACATTTGATTAGTTGACATTAGATTTGTTGATATTTAATGTTTTGATATAAGATTTGTTGACATTAAATTTTTTCACATTAGATTTGTTGACATTAGATTTGTTGACATTTAATTTTTTGATATAAGATTTGTTGACTAAAAATTTTTTCACATTAGATTTGTTGACATCAACATTTTTAACATTAGATTTGTTGACATTAAATTTTTTTACATTAGATTTGTTGACATTAGATTTTTTGACATTTAATTTTTTGATAACAGATTTGTTGACATTAATTTTTTTCACATTAGATTTGTTGACATTAAATTTTTTCACATTAGATTTATTGACATTAAATTTTTTCACATTAGATTTGAAGACATTAGATTTGTTGACATTTAATTTTTTGATATAAGATTTGTTGACATTAAATTGTTTCACATTAGATTTGTTGACATTAAATTTTTTTACATTAGATTTGTTGACATTAAATTTTTTCACATTAGATTTGTTGACATTAACTTTTTTCACATTAGATTTGTTGACATTAAATTTGTTTACATTTAATTTTTTTATATAAGATTTGTTGACATTAAATTTTTTCACATTAGATTTGTTGACATTAAATTTTTTCACATTAGATTTGTTGACATTAAATTCTTTCACATTAGATTTGTTGACATTAAATTTTTTCACATTAGATTTGTTGACATTAAATTTGTTGACATTAAATTTTTTGATATAAGATTTTTTGACATTAGATTTTTTCACATTAGATTTGTTGACATTAATTTTTTTCACATTAGATTTGTTGACATTAAATTTTTTCACATTAGATTTGTTGACATTAGATTTGTTGACATTTAATTTTTTGATGTAAGATTTGTTGACATTAAATTTTTTCACATTAGATTTGTTGACATTAGATTTGTTGACATTTAATTTTTTGATATCAGATTTGTTGACTAAAAATTTTTTCACATTAGATTTGTTGACATCAAAATTTTTAACATTAGATTTGTTGACATTAAATTTTTTTCACATTAGATTTGTTGACATTAAATTTTTTTACATTAGATTTGTTGACATTTAATTTTTTGATATAAGATTTGTTGACATTAGATTTTTTCACATTAGATTTGTTGACATTAATTTTTTATCACATTAGATTTGTTGACATTAAATTTATTCACATTTGATTAGTTGACATTAGATTTGTTGATTTTTAATGTTTTGATATAAGATTTGTTGACATTAAATTTTTTCACATTAGATTTGTTGACATTAGATTTGTTTACATTTAATTTTTTGATATAAGATTTGTTGACTAAAAATTTTTTCACATTAGATTTGTTGACATCAACATTTTTAACATTAGATTTGTTGACATTAAATTTTTTTACATTAGATTTGTTGACATTATATTTTTTGACATTTAATTTTTTGATAACAGATTTGTTGACATTAATTTTTTTTTACATTAGATTTGTTGACATTAAATTTTTTCACATTAGATTTATTGACATTAAATTTTTTAACATTAGATTTGTTGACATTAAATTTTTTGATATAAGATTTGTTGACATTAAATTTTTTCACATTAGATTTGTTGACATTAAATTTTTTAACATTAGATTTGTTGACATTAAATTTTTTCACATTAGATTTGTTGACATTAAATTATTTCACATCAGATTTGTTGACATTAAATTTTTTCACATTAGATTTGTTGACATTTAATTTTTTGATATAAGATTTGTTGACATTAGATTTTTTCACATTAGATTTGTTGACATTAATTTGTTTTTCATGAGATTTGTTGACATTAGATTTATTGACCTTAAATTTTTTGACATTAGATTTGTTGACATTAGATTTGTTGACATTTAATTTTTTGATATAAGATTTGTTGACATTAAATTTTTTCACATTAGATTTGTTGACATTAAATTTTTTCACATTAGATTTGTTGATATTAAATTTTTTCACATTAGATTTGTTGACATTAGATTTTTTCACATTAGATTTGTTGACATTAGATTTGTTGACATTTAATTTTTTGATATAAGATTTGTTGACATTAAATTTTTTCACATTAGATTTGTTGAAATTAAATTTTTTCACATTAGATTTGTTGACATTAAATTTTTTCACATTAGATTTGTTGACATTAAATTTTTTCACATTAGATTTGTTGACATTAAATTTTTTTACATTAGATTTGTTGACATTAAATTTTTTCACATTAGATTTGTTGACATTAAGTTTTTGCACATTAGATTTGTTGACATTAAATTTTTTTACATTAGATTTGTTGACATTAGATTTGTTGACATTTAATTTTTTGATATAAGATTTGTTGACATTAAATTTTTTCACATTAGATTTGTTGACATTAAATTTTTTCACATTAGATTTATTGACATTAAATTTTTTCACATTAGATTTGTTGACATTAGATTCGTTGACATTTAATTTTTTGATATAAGATTTGTTGACATTAAATTTTTTCACATTAGATTTGTTGACATTAAATTCTTTCACATTAGATTTGTTGACATTAAATTTTTTCACATTAGATTTGTTGACATTAAATTTGTTGACATCAAATTTGTTGATATAAGATTTGTTGACATTAAATTTTTTCCCATTAGATTTGTTGACATTAAATTTTTTCACATTAGATTTGTTTACATTAAATTTTTTCACATTAGATTTGTTGACATTAAATTTTTTCACATCAGATTTGTTGACATTAATTTTTTTCACATTAGATTTGTTGACATTTAATTTTTTGATATAAGATTTGTTGACATTTAATTTTTTCACATTAGATTTGTTGACATTAATTTTTTATCACATTAGATTTGTTGACATTAAATTTTTTCACATTAGATTTGTTGACATTAGATTTGTTGACATTTAATTTTTTGATATAAGATTTGTTGACTAAAAATTTTTTCACATTAGATTTGTTGACATCAACATTTTAAACATTAGATTTGTTGACATTAAATTTTTTTACATTAGATTTGTTGACATTAGATTTTTTGACATTTAATTTTTTGATAACAGATTTGTTGACATTAATTTTTTTCACATTAGATTTGTTGACATTAAATTTTTTCACATTAGATTTATTGACATTAAATTTTTTAACATTAGATTTGTTGACATTAAATTTTTTGATATAAGATTTGTTGACATTAAATTTTTTCACATTAGATTTGTTGACATTAAATTTTTTAACATTAGATTTGTTGACATTAAATTTTTTCACATTAGATTTGTTGACATTAAATTTTTTCACATCAGATTTGTTGACATTAAATTTTTTCACATTAGATTTGTTGACATTTAATTTTTTGATATAAGATTTGTTGACATTAGATTTTTTCACATTAGATTTGTTGACATTAATTTTTTTTCATGAGATTTGTTGACATTAGATTTATTGACATTAAATTTTTTGACATTAGATTTGTTGACATTAGATTTGTTGACATTTAATTTTTTGATATAAGATTTGTTGACATTAAATTTTTTCACATTAGATTTGTTGACATTAAATTTTTTCACATTAGATTTGTTGATATTAAATTTTTTCACATTAGATTTGTTGACATTAGATTTTTTCACATTAGATTTGTTGACATTAGATTTGTTGACATTTAATTTTTTGATATAAGATTTGTTGACATTAAATTTTTTCACATTAGATTTGTTGAAATTAAATTTTTTCACATTAGATTTGTTGACATTAAATTTTTTCACATTAGATTTGTTGACATTAAATTTTTTCACATTAGATTTGTTGACATTAAATTTTTTTACATTAGATTTGTTGACATTAAATTTTTTCACATTAGATTTGTTGACATTAAGTTTTTGCACATTAGATTTGTTGACATTAAATTTTTTTACATTAGATTTGTTGACATTAGATTTGTTGACATTTAATTTTTTGATATAAGATTTGTTGACATTAAATTTTTTCACATTAGATTTGTTGACATTAAATTTTTTCACATTAGATTTATTGACATTAAATTTTTTCACATTAGATTTGTTGACATTAGATTCGTTGACATTTAATTTTTTGATATAAGATTTGTTGACATTAAATTTTTTCACATTAGATTTGTTGACATTAAATTCTTTCACATTAGATTTGTTGACATTAAATTTTTTCACATTAGATTTGTTGACATTAAATTTGTTGACATCAAATTTGTTGATATAAGATTTGTTGACATTAAATTTTTTCCCATTAGATTTGTTGACATTAAATTTTTTCACATTAGATTTGTTTACATTAAATTTTTTCACATTAGATTTGTTGACATTAAATTTTTTCACATCAGATTTGTTGACATTAATTTTTTTCACATTAGATTTGTTGACATTTAATTTTTTGATATAAGATTTGTTGACATTAGATTTTTTCACATTAGATTTGTTGACATTAATTTTTTATCACATTAGATTTGTTGACATTAAATTTTTTCACATTAGATTTGTTGACATTAGATTTGTTGACATTTAATTTTTTGATATAAGATTTGTTGACTAAAAATTTTTTCACATTAGATTTGTTGACATCAACATTTTAAACATTAGATTTGTTGACATTAAATTTTTTTACATTAGATTTGTTGACATTAGATTTTTTGACATTTAATTTTTTGATAACAGATTTGTTGACATTAATTTTTTTCACATTAGATTTGTTGACATTAAATTTTTTCACATTAGATTTATTGACATTAAATTTTTTCACATTAGATTTGTTGACATTAGATTTGTTGACATTTAATTTTTTGATATAAGATTTGTTGACATTAAATTTTTTCACATTAGATTTGTTGACATTAAATTTTTTCACATTAGATTTGTTGACATTAAATTTTTTCACATTAGATTTATTGACATTAAATTTTTTCACATTAGATTTGTTGACATTAGATTCGTTGACATTTAATTTTTTGATATAAGATTTGTTGACATTAAATTTTTTCACATTAGATTTGTTGACATTAAATTCTTTCACATTAGATTTGTTGACATTAAATTTTTTCACATTAGATTTGTTGACATTAAATTTGTTGACATTAAATTTGTTGATATAAGATTTGTTGACATTATAATTTTTTCCCATTAGATTTGTTGACATTAAATTTTTTCACATTAGATTTGTTGACATTAAATTTTTTCACATTAGATTTGTTGACATTAAATTTTTTCACATCAGATTTGTTGACATTAATTTTTTTCACATTAGATTTGTTGACATTTAATTTTTTGATATAAGATTTGTTGACATTAGATTTTTTCACATCAGATTTGTTGACATTAATTTTTTATCACATTAGATTTGTTGACATTAAATGTTTTCACATTAGATTTGTTGACATTAGATTTGTTGACATTTAATTTTTTGATATAAGATTTGTTGACTAAAAATTTTTTCACATTAGATTTGTTGACATCAACATTTTAAACATTAGATTTGTTGACATTAAATTTTTTTACATTAGATTTGTTGACATTAGATTTTTTGACATTTAATTTTTTGATAACAGATTTGTTGACATTAATTTTTTTCACATTAGATTTGTTGACATTAAATTTTTTCACATTAGATTTATTGACATTAAATTTTTTCACATTAGATTTGTTGACATTTAATTTTTTGATATAAGATTTGTTGACATTAAATTTTTTCACATTAGCTTTGTTGACATTTAATTTTTTCACATTAGATTTGTTGACATTAAATTTTTTCACATTAGATTTGTTGACATTAGATTTTTTCACATTAGATTTGTTGACATTAGATTTGTTGACATTTAATTTTTTGATATAAGATTTGTTGACATTAAATTTTTTCACATTAGATTTGTTGACATTAAATTTTTTCACATTAGATTTGTTGACATTAAATTTTTTCACATTAGATTTGTTGACATTAAGTTTTTTCACATTAGATTTGTTGACATTAAATCTTTTTACATTAGATTTGTTGACATTAAATTTTTTCACATTAGATTTGTTGACATTAAGTTTTTTCACATTAGATTTGTTGACATTAAATTTTTTTACATTAGATTTGTTGACATTAGATTTGTTGACATTTAATTTTTTGATATAAGATTTGTTGACATTAAATTTTTTCACATTAGATTTATTGACATTAAATTTTTTCACATTAGATTTATTGACATTAAATGTTTTCACATTAGATTTGTTAACATTAGATTCGTTGACATTTAATTTTTTGATATAAGATTTGTTGACATTAAATTTTTTCACATTAGATTTGTTGACATTAAATTTTTTCACATTAGATTTGTTGACATTAGATTTGTTGACATTTAATTTTTTGATATAATATTTGTTGACGTTTAATTTTTTCACGTTAGATTTGTTGACATTAGATTTGTTGACATTTAATTTTTTGATATAAGATTTGTTGACATTTAATTTTTTCACATTAGATTTGTTGAGATTAAATTTTTTCACATTAGATTTGTTGACATTAAATTTTTTCACATTAGATTTATTGACATTAAATTTTTTCACATTAGATTTGTTGACATTAGATTCGTTGACATTTAATTTTTTGATATAAGATTTGTTGACATTAAATTTTTTCACATTAGATTTGTTGACATTAAATTTGTTGACATCAAATTTGTTGATATAAGATTTGTTGACATTAAATTTTTTCCCATTAGATTTGTTGACATTAAATTTTTTCACATTAGATTTGTTTACATTAAATTTTTTCACATTAGATTTGTTGACATTAAATTTTTTCACATCAGATTTGTTGACATTAATTTTTTTCACATTAGATTTGTTGACATTTAATTTTTTGATATAAGATTTGTTGACATTAGATTTTTTCACATTAGATTTGTTGACATTAATTTTTTATCACATTAGATTTGTTGACATTAAATTTTTTCACATTAGATTTGTTGACATTAGATTTGTTGACATTTAATTTTTTGATATAAGATTTGTTGACTAAAAATTTTTTCACATTAGATTTGTTGACATCAACATTTTAAACATTAGATTTGTTGACATTAAATTTTTTTACATTAGATTTGTTGACATTAGATTTTTTGACATTTAATTTTTTGATAACAGATTTGTTGACATTAATTTTTTTCACATTAGATTTGTTGACATAAAATTTTTTCACATTAGATTTATTGACATTAAATTTTTTCACATTAGATTTGTTGACATTAGATTTGTTGACATTTAATTTTTTGATATAAGATTTGTTGACATTAAATTTTTTCACATTAGATTTGTTGACATTAAATTTTTTCACATTAGATTTGTTGACATTAAATTTTTTCACATTAGATTTGTTGACATTAGATTTTTTCACATTAGATTTGTTGACATTAGATTTGTTGACATTTAATTTTTTGATATAAGATTTGTTGACATTAATTTTTTTCACATTAGATTTGTTGACATTAAATTTTTTCACATTAGATTTGTTGACATTAAATTTTTTCACATTAGATTTGTTGACATTAAGTTTTTTCACATTAGATTTGTTGACATTAAATCTTTTTACATTAGATTTGTTGACATTAGATTCGTTGACATTTAATTTTTTGATATAAGATTTGTTGACATTAAATTTTTTCACATTAGATTTGTTGACATTAAATTTTTTCACATTAGATTTGCTGATATTAAATTCTTTCACATTAGATTTGTTAACATTAAATTTTTTCACATTAGATTTGTTGACATTAAATTTGTTGACATTAAATTTGTTGATATAAGATTTGTTGACATTAAATTTTTTCCCATTAGATTTGTTGACATTAATTTTGTTCACATTAGATTTGTTGACATTAAATTTTTTCACATTAGATTTGTTGACATTAATTTTTTATCACATTAGATTTGTTGACATTAAATTTATTCACATTTGATTAGTTGACATTAGATTTGGTGATATTTAATGTTTTGATATAAGATTTGTTGACATTAAATTTTTTCACATTAGATTTGTTGACATTAGATTTGTTGACATTTAATTTTTTGATATAAGATTTGTTGACTAAAAATTTTTTCACATTAGATTTGTTGACATCAACATTTTTAACATTAGATTTGTTGACATTAAATTTTTTTACATTAGATTTGTTGACATTAGATTTTTTGACATTTAATTTTTTGATAACAGCTTTGTTGACATGAATTTTTTTCACATTAGATTTGTTGACATCAACTTTTTTCACATTAGATTTGTTGACATTAAATTTGTTTACATTTGATTTTTTTATATAAGATTTGTTGACATTAAATTTTTTCAAATTAGATTTGTTGACATTAAATTTTTTCACATTAGATTTGTTGACATTAAATTCTTTCACATTAGATTTGTTGACATTAAATTTTTTCACATTAGATTTGTTGACATTAAATTTGTTGACATTAAATTTTTTGATATAAGATTTGTTGACATTAGATTTTTTCACATTACATTTGTTGATATTAATTTTTTTCACATTAGATTTGTTGACATTAAATTTTTTCACATTAGATTTGTTGACATTAGATTTGTTGACATTTAATTTTTTGATATAAGATTTGTTGACATTAAATTTTTTCACATTAGATTTGTTGACATTAGATTTGTTGACATTTAATTTTTTGATATCAGATTTGTTGACTAAAAATTTTTTCACATTAGATTTGTTGACATCAAAATTTTTAACATTAGATTTGTTGACATTAAATTTTTTTCACATTAGATTTGTTGACATTAAATTTTTTTACATTAGATTTGTTGACATTTACTTTTTTCACATTAGATTTGTTGACATTAAATGTTTTTACATTAGATTTGTTGACATTAGATTTGTTGACATTAGATTTGTTGACATTACATTTTTTCACATTAGATTTGTTGACATTAAATTTTTTCACATTAGATTTATTGACATAAATTTTTTTCACATTAGATTTGTTGACATTAGATTTGTTGACATTTAATTTTTTGATATAAGATTTGTTGACATTAAATTTTTTCACATTAGATTTGTTGACATATAATTTTTTCACATCAGATTTGTTGACATTAGATTTTTTCACATTAGATTTGTTGACATTAAATTTTTTCACATTAGATTTGTTGACATTAAATTTTTTCACATTAGATTTGATTGACATTAAATTTTTTCACATTAGATTTGTTGACATTAGATTTGTTGACATTAAATTTTTTCACATTAGATTTGTTGACATTAAATTTTTTCACATTAGATTTGTTGACATTAAATTTTTTCATATTAGATTTGTTGACATTTAATTTTTTCACATTAGATTTGTTGACATTAAATTTTTTCACATTAGATTTGTTGACATTAAATTTTTTCACATTAGATTTGTTGACATTAAATTATTTCACATTAGATTTGTTTACATTAGATTTGTTGACATTTAATTTTTTCACATTAGATTTGTTGACATTAAATATTTTCACATTAGATTTGTTGACATTAAATTTTTTCATATTAGATTTATTGACATTTAATTTTTTCACATTAGATTTGTTGACATTAAATTTTTTCACATTAGATTTGTTGACATTAGATTTGTTGATATTTAATTTTTTGATATAAGATTTGTTGACATTAAATTTTTTCACATTAGATTTGTTGACATTAAATTTTTTCACATAAGATTTGTTGATATTAAATTTTTTCACATTAGATTTGTTGACATTAGATTTTTTCACATTAGATTTGTTGACATTAGATTTGTTGACATTTAATTTTTTGATATAAGATTTGTTGACATTAGATTTTTTCACATTAGATTTGTTGACATTAAATTTTTTCACATTAGATTTGTTGACATTAAATTTTTTCACATTAGATTTGTTGACATTAAATTTTTTCACATTAGATTTGTTGACATTAAATTTTTTTACATTAGATTTGTTGACATTAAATTTTTTCACATTAGATTTGTTGACATTAAGTTTTTTCACATTAGATTTGTTGACATTAAATTTTTTTACATTAGATTTGTTGACATTAGATTTGTTGACATTTAATTTTTTGATATAAGATTTGTTGACATTAAATTTTTTCACATTAGATTTGTTGACATTAAATTTTTTCACATTAGATTTATTGACATTAAATTTTTTCACATTAGATTTGTTGACATTAGATTCGTTGACATTTTATTTTTTGATATAAGATTTGTTGACATTAAATTTTTTCACATTAGATTTGTTGACATTAAATTCTTTCAAATTAGATTTGTTGACATTAAATTTTTTCACATTAGATTTGTTGACATTAAATTTGTTGACATTAAATTTGTTGATATAAGATTTGTTGACATTAGATTTTTTCCCATTAGATTTGTTGACATTAAATTTTTTCACATTAGATTTGTTGACATTAAATTTTTTCACATTAGATTTGTTGACATTAAATTTTTTCACATCAGATTTGTTGACATTAATTTTTTTCACATTAGATTTGTTGACATTTAATTTTTTGATATAAGATTTGTTGACATTAGATTTTTTCACATTAGATTTGTTGACATTAATTTTTTATCACATTAGATTTGTTGACATTAAATTTTTTCACATTAGATTTGTTGATATTAGATTTGTTGACATTTAATTTTTTGATATAAGATTTGTTGACTAAAAATTTTTTCACATTAGATTTGTTGACATCAACATTTTAAACATTAGATTTGTTGACATTAAATTTTTTTACATTAGATTTGTTGACATTAGATTTTTTGACATTTAATTTTTTGATAACAGATTTGTTGACATTAATTTTTTTCACAGTAGATTTGTTGACATTAAATTTTTTCACATTAGATTTATTGACATTAAATTTTTTCACATTAGATTTGTTGACATTAGATTTGTTGACATTTAATTTTTTGATATAAGATTTGTTGACATTAAATTTTTTCACATTAGATTTGTTGACATTAAATTTTTTCACATTAGATTTGTTGACATTAAATTTTTTCACATTAGATTTGTTGACATTAGATTTTTTCACATTAGATTTGTTGACATTAGATTTGTTGACATTTAATTTTTTGATATAAGATTTGTTGACATTAAATCTTTTTACATTAGATTTGTTGACATTAAATTTTTTCACATTAGATTTGTTGACATTAAGTTTTTTCACATTAGATTTGTTGACATTAAATTTTTTTACATTAGATTTGTTGACATAAGATTTGTTGACATTTAATTTTTTGATATAAGATTTGTTGACATTAAATTTTTTCACATTAGATTTGTTGACATTAAATTTTATCACATTAGATTTATTGACATTAAATTTTTTCACATTAGATTTGTTGACATTAGATTCGTTGACATTTAATTTTTTGATATAAGATTTGTTGACATTAAATTTTTTCACATTAGATTTGTTGACATTAAATTTTTTCACATTAGATTTGTTGACATTAAATTCTTTCACATTAGATTTGTTAACATTAAATTTTTTCACATTAGATTTGTTGACATTAAATTTGTTGACATTAAATTTGTTGATATAAGATTTGTTGACATTAAATTTTTTCCCATTAGATTTGTTGACATTAATTTTGTTCAAATTAGATTTGTTGACATTAAATTTTTTCACATTAGATTTGTTGACATTAAATTTTTTCACATCAGATTTGTTGACATTAGATTTTTTCACATTAGATTTGTTGACATTAATTTTTTATCACATTAGATTTGTTGACATTAAATTTATTCACATTAGATTAGTTGACATTAGATTTGTTGACATTTAATGTTTTGATATAAGATTTGTTGACATTAAATTTTTTCAGATAAGATTTGTTGACATTAGATTTGTTGACATTTAATTTTTTGATATAAGATTTGTTGACTAAAAATTTTTTCACATTAGATTTGTTGACATCAACATTTTTAACATTAGATTTGTTGACATTAAATTTTTTTACATTAGATTTGTTGACATTAGATTTGTTGACATTAGATTTTTTCACATTAGATTTGTTGACATTAGATTTGTTGACATTTAATTTTTTGATATAAGATTTGTTGACATTAAATTTTTTCACATTAGATTTGTTGACATTAGATTTGTTGACATTAAATTTTTTCACATTAGATTTATTGACATTAGATTTGTTGACATTTAATTTTTTGATATCAGATTTGTTGACTAAAAATTTTTTCACATTAGATTTGTTGACATCAAAATTTTTAACATTAGATTTGTTGACATTAAATTTTTTTCACATTAGATTTGTTGACATTAAATTTATTCACATTAGATTAGTTGACATTAGATTTGTTGACATTTAATGTTTTGATATAAGATTTGTTGACATTAAATTTTTTCAGATTAGATTTGTTGACATTAGATTTGTTGACATTTAATTTTTTGATATAAGATTTGTTGACATTAAATTTTTTCACATTAGATTTGTTGACATCAACATTTTTAACATTAGATTTGTTGACATTAAATTTTTTTACATTAGATTTGTTGACATTAGATTTGTTGACATTAGATTTTTTCACATTAGATTTGTTGACATTAGATTTGTTGACATTTAATTTTTTGATATAAGATTTGTTGACATTAAATTTTTTCACATTAGATTTGTTGACATTAAATTTTTTCACATTAGATTTGTTGACATTAAATTTTTTCACATTAGATTTGTTGACATTAAATTTTTTCACATCAGATTTGTTGACATTAAATCTTTTTACATTAGATTTGTTGACATTAAATTTTTTCACATTAGATTTGTTGACATTAAGTTTTTTCACATTAGATTTGTTGACATTAAATTTTTTTACATTAGATTTGTTGACATTTAATTTTTTGATATAAGATTTGTTGACATTAATTTTTTTCACATTAGATTTGTTGACATTAAATTTTTTCACATTAGATTTATTGACATTAAATTTTTTCACATTAGATTTGTTTACATTAGATTTGTTGAGATTTAATTTTTTGATATAAGATTTGTTGACATTAAAAGTTTTCACATTAGATTTGTTGACATTAAATTTTTTTACATTAGATTTGTTGACATTAAATTTTTTCACATTAGATTTGTTGACATTAACTTTTTTCACATTAGATTTGTTGACATTAAATTTGTTTACATTTAATTTTTTTATATAAGATTTGTTGACATTAAATTTTTTCACATTAGATTTGTTGACATTAAATTTTTCACATTAGATTTGTTGACATTAAATTCTTTCACATTAGATTTGTTGATATTAAATTTTTTCACATTAGATTTGTTGACATTAAATTTGTTGACATTAAATTTTTTGATATAAGATTTGTTGACATTAGATTTTTTCACATTAGATTTGTTGACATTAATTTTTTTCACATTAGATTTGTTGACATTTAATTTTTTCACATTAGATTTGTTGACATTAGATTTGTTGACATTAAATTTTTTCACATTAGATTTATTGACATTAGATTTGTTGACATTTAATTTTTTTATATCAGATTTGTTGACTAAAAATTTTTTCACATTAGATTTGTTGACATCAAAATTTTTAACATTAGATTTGTTGACATTAAATTTTTTTCACATTAGATTTGTTGACATTAAATTTATTCACATTAGATTAGTTGACATTAGATTTGTTGACATTTAATGTTTTGATATAAGATTTGTTGACATTAAATTTTTTCAGATTAGATTTGTTGACATTAGATTTGTTGACATTTAATTTTTTGATATAAGATTTGTTGACTAAAAATTTTTTCACATTAGATTTGTTGACATCAACATTTTTAACATTAGATTTGTTGACATTAAATTTTTTTACATTAGATTTGTTGACATTAGATTTGTTGACATTAGATTTTTTCACATTAGATTTGTTGACATTAGATTTGTTGACATTTAATTTTTTGATATAAGATTTGTTGACATTAAATTTTTTCACATTAGATTTGTTGACATTAAATTTTTTCACATTAGATTTGTTGACATTAATTTTTTTTTTACATTAGATTTGTTGACATTAAATTTTTTCACATTAGATTTGTTGACATTAAATCTTTTTACATTAGATTTGTTGACATTAAATTTTTTCACATTAGATTTGTTGACATTAAGTTTTTTCACATTAGATTTGTTGACATTAAATTTTTTTACATTAGATTTGTTGACATTAGATTTGTTGACATTTAATTTTTTGATATAAGATTTGTTGACATTAATTTTTTTCACATTAGATTTGTTGACATTAAATTTTTTCACATTAGATTTATTGACATTAAATTTTTTCACATTAGATTTGTTGACATTAGATTTGTTGAGATGTAATTTTTTGATATAAGATTTGTTGACATTAAAAGTTTTCACATTAGATTTGTTGACATTAAATTTTTTTACATTAGATTTGTTGACATTAAATTTTTTCACATTAGATTTGTTGACATTAACTTTTTTCACATTAGATTTGTTGACATTAAATTTGTTTACATTTAATTTTTTTATATAAGATTTGTTGACATTAAATTTTTTCACATTAGATTTGTTGACATTAAATTTTTCACATTAGATTTGTTGACATTAAATTCTTTCACATTAGATTTGTTGACATTAAATTTTTTCACATTAGATTTGTTGACATTAAATTTGTTGACATTAAATTTTTTGATATAAGATTTGTTGACATTAGATTTTTTCACATTAGATTTGTTGACATTAATTTTTTTCACATTAGATTTGTTGACATTAAATTTTTTCACATTAGATTTGTTGACATTAGATTTGTTGACATTAAATTTTTTCACATTAGATTTATTGACATTAGATTTGTTGACATTTAATTTTTTGATATCAGATTTGTTGACTAAAAATTTTTTCACATTAGATTTGTTGACATCAAAATTTTTAACATTAGATTTGTTGACATTAAATTTTTTTCACATTAGATTTGTTGACATTAAATTTTTTTACATTAGATTTGTTGACATTTACTTTTTTCACATTAGATTTGTTGACATTAAATGTTTTTACATTAGATTTGTTGACATTAGATTTGTTGACATTAGATTTGTTGACATTACATTTTTTCACATTAGATTTGTTGACATTAAATTTTTTCACATTAGATTTATTGACATTAATTTTTTTCACATTAGATTTGTTGACATTAGATTTGTTGACATTTAATTTTTTGATATAAGATTTGTTGACATTAAATTTTTTCACATTAGATTTGTTGACATATAATTTTTTCACATCAGATTTGTTGACATTAGATGTTTTCACATTAGATTTGTTGACATTAAATTTTTTCACATTAGATTTGTTGACATTAAATTTTTTCACATTAGATTTGTTGACATTAAATTTTTTCACATTAGATTTGTTGACATTAGATTTGTTGACATTTAATTTTTTCACATTAGATTTGTTGACATTAAATTTTTTCACATTAGATTTGTTGACATTAAATTTTTTCATATTAGATTTGTTGACATTTAATTTTTTCACATTAGATTTGTTGACATTAAATTTTTTCACATTAGATTTGTTGACATTAAATTTTTGCACATTAGATTTGTTGACATTAAATTATTTCACATTAGATTTGTTTACATTAGATTTGTTGACATTTAATTTTTTCACATTAGATTTGTTGACATTAAATATTTTCACATTAGATTTGTTGACATTAAATTTTTTCATATTAGATTTGTTGACATTTAATTTTTTCACATTAGATTTGTTGACATTAAATTTTTTCACATTAGATTTGTTGACATTAGATTTGTTGACATTTAATTTTTTGATATAAGATTTGTTGACATTAAATTTTTTCACATTAGATTTGTTGACATTAAATTTTTTCATATTAGATTTGTTGACATTTAATTTTTTCACATTAGATTTGTTGACATTAAAGTTTTTCACATTAGATTTGTTGACATTAAATTTTTTCACATTAGATTTGTTGACATTAAATTATTTCACATTAGATTTGTTTACATTAGATTTGTTGACATTTAATTTTTTGATATTAGATTTGTTGACATTAGATTTTTTCACATTAGATTTGTTGACATTAAATTTGTTCTACATTAGATTTGTTTACATTTAATTTTTTGATATAAGATTTGTTGACATTAAATTTTTCACATTAGATTTGTTGACATTAAATTTTTTCACATTAGATTTGTTGACATTAGATTTGTTGACATTTAATTTTTTGATATAATATTTGTTGACGTTTAATTTTTTCACGTTAGATTTGTTGACATTAGATTTGTTGACATTTAATTTTTTGATATAAGATTTGTTGACATTTAATTTTTTCACATTAGATTTGTTGACATTAAATTTTTTCACATTAGATTTGTTGACATTAAATTTTTTCACATTAGATTTGTTGACATTAGATTTGTTGACATTTAATTTTTTGATATAAGATTTGTTGACATTAAATTTTTTCACATTAGATTTGTTGACATTAAATTTTTTCACATTAGATTTGTTGACATTAAATTTTTTCACATTAGATTTGTTGACATTAAATTTTTTCACATTAGATTTGTTGACATTAAATTTTTTCACATTAGATTTCTTGACATTAAATTTTTTTACATTAGATTTGTTGACATTAGATTTGTTGACATTTAATTTTTTGATATAAGATTTGTTGACATTTAATTTTTTCACATTAGATTTGTTGACATTAAATTTGTTCACATTAGATTTGTTGACATTAGATTTGTTGACATTTAATTTTTTCACATTAGATTTGTTGACATTAAATTTTTTCACATTAGATTTGTTGACATTAAATTTTTTCACATTAGATTTGTTAACATTAAATTTTTTCACATTAGATTTGTTGACATTAAATTTTTTCACATTAGATTTGTTGACATTAGATATGTTGACATTTAATTTTTTGATATCAGATTTGTTGACATTAAATTTTTTCACATTAGATTTGTTGACATTAAATTTTTTTTACATTAGATTTGTTGACATTAAACTTGTTAGCATTATATTTGTTGACATTACATTTATTGACATTAAATTTGGTGTACATTGGAGAAATCCGGAAATAATTTGTTCCACTACTGTGAAAACAGTACGAAGAAACTACGTTTGTGGAGATTCCGCCTAATGCTGGACGGAAGTTAAAGAAAAAAAAAGTGTCTCCCATCTTTTAGCAAATAAATCTCTTAAAGTCAATGCCATACGAGTAGGAAAGGAAGATTAAATTTCATTAGAACATCTCATAAAGCAATAGCAATGATGTAAAGCGAAACTGGCAATATCCCTTTTTCTGAGAAAGGGTCTGTAATTAACGGAGGAGATAATTTCTACTATAGTTTTTGAAGTCGACTGTGCACTCTCCATAGGCAACGTAGTGTTTAGAATAAGTAAGGAAAAGGGTACCTTATTTTGCTCATCCATGACCGTAAAATTCTGATTTTCATGAAAAAACACTTGTTTTGGTTATTATTAAACTACTGTTCAAACAGGATTGATGACAATCTATGCCAAGAAAGATTTTTTTACATAGGCATCGCCACTTATAAAGGCCCAGAGACCACTCGAGGATAAGGGTTAAGAGTGTACAGTAGTCAATTGAACAATATAGTAATTGTTAGTAATGGAAATTCAGTAAATTTGTTAACTTAAGGGGAACGGCTCATCAAGAACTTGTTTACGTTGGACTTGAAGACAATAAGATTGTAGTCAGCTGGAAAGCAGGAAAAAGGAAGACAGTTCCACAGGCGTAAAGTTCTAAGAAAGAAGCTTTTTTTCATGGAATCTACGTTTAGGTTCAGGCACAGATAACGAGTGGAAGGGGGAGAATTATTGATAGAGTTTTCAGATAGACGAGTGTTTCTTGTGAAAGTCTGGCGAGGGGGAACCATAGAGTGAAGCTCAGTCGAGCACTAGACATTAAAATAACGATACGTCAGAGACAAACTCGCAACATCTCTGCTGTGAGATAGAGGTTGCAGAGAAGAGAAAATGACACCTCCGTCAAGGCTACGAAGTCTATTTTGAACTCTATCAAGGCAGGATAAGTCCTTTCTAGCAGCCGATGTGGTAACAGTACTCCATCCATGGACGTGTCTGGTTCTTATATAGATAGAGAATTGCATCATCAGTGAGATATCTACTGGATCGATAGAAGGATCCCACCATTTTTCCAGCGGCCTTGGCAACAGATTTAATGTACGTGTTCAATTTCAGATTAGAAATAAAGGTCAAGTCCAGAGGCTTGTCAAAACATGAGGCCTCCCCAAGACGAAAGCCATTCATTTAAATTGATGCCACAGGGGGATCAGAACGTTGATGATGTAAAGATAGAAGCTTGGTTTTAGATGCATTAAAAGTAACCAGCCACTTCTTTCCCCATTGTACCACGTGATCAAGATCAACGGAGAGAGAATCAGAGAGAACTTGGTCGTTTACGGTCTTAGATGTGCTACCATAAAGGTGGTATTTTATTAGGACGACGACAATAGGCCAACTTCCTTTACAATAGAAGCAATAAAGGACCTTATAACCGTTCGGGATCAACAAGCCAATTAATCATCATCATCTACAGATGCACCAAATCACAACAGCTGCAGCAGCCTAATAAAACTAACAACTCCCAGTGAAAAATGATGACATTTTGACCAGGATAATCATCATTTATTCTACGTAAAGGACAAATCAGTTCTTGTCGATTCATTTATCCGTGCCGTTGTAACCGCGAGGCTGCGTACAGCACACTAAACATGCGATGAAACTGTCTTCTGTCATAGCACTAAAGAACGTAGCACTGTCTTTCGCAGTTAACAAAGGGGCTAGTAGTAGTGTTCGTTGATGCTGCGTTCTACAAACTTTGACTGTACTGTCGGAGACTAAACATGAAAAAAATGTATGGTTCCTTGAAGAAGTCTAATGATGTCGTATCGCGTTCATTGAATGAACCGAACCATTCTATGTTGTGTTAATTAATGTAAAGTCCAGACAGGGTCATCAAAAGAGTGGGCGTTAACTGACTGATAGGAAATATATAAAAACTACAGGCCAAGTCAAAGAAATTTAATTTAATAAAAAACATAATACTAAGTAGTTACAATGGTAAAATATTTTTTTGATAATTAGGGGTTCATATCTTCTGTACAATGCTTGCGTTTTTCTTTTTATTAGAGGACCCAATTGATGGCTTTCTCCTACCAATAAGACTCGGCCGCTTATTGTAAATTCGACTATTACTTCTACCGTGTTTGACTTGCACGCAATTATACGGTTCTTCTCTGACTTCCAATGGTCTAAATTGCTGTCGCACTGAGTTAGCCATAGATGTTAAACCTCGTCAAACTAGAACACGAAAGTTACAGCTTCCGACATTCTGATTCGGCAAAGACAATAAAAATATATCCGTCTAGCTGAATCCACTGTGAAAAATTTCCCCCACTCTATATCTGTGCCTAAATCAAAATGCTTATTCCATGAACAAAGCTTCTTTCTTAGAACTGCACGCCTGTGGAACTCTGTTCCGTCTGCCTGCTTCCCTCCGGACTACAACTTGGATGTCTTCAAGTCCAATGTTAACAAATTCCTAATGAACCGCCCCCTTAATTAAACACTTCATCAAATCTCCACACTAACGTAATGTACTTGCAATAACCCTTATCCCTGAGTGGCTTCCGGGCCTTGATAAGTGGTGATCACTGTGTAAAAAAAAAAAAAAAAAAATTGGAAACAATGTTTTACGAGTGCATTTACGAATTTGGCTCGTTTTCTGGTCGTTATTTGAATGGGTCATAAATATAAAATTGTTCCTTTGCCATGCAGCCACTCATGATACGAACTTATTATTAAACAGAGCTAATTTTCAGGAGATTTAGAAAAGAATATTTTTATAACTAAATATTCAGATACTTAAAAAAAAAACAGTGTAAATTAGCAGAAGCTTGAAAACATTTTATTTCATGTAATGATGTTTGATTAATTAGTAAAAGTAAGACAAAAAACTATTTCAAAAACATGTTAATTAGATCCTGTGCGAACTGTAGCAATCGTGAAAAGAAATCTCAGGAGTCAAAATCTTTAGATAGAAAATTTAATTGGCAAAAGACTCCGATGACGTTTAAAACATGCAAGCTAATAAACAAAACCGAAATCACAGATATGATTTTTTGTTTATTTATTTTCGGGGGTAAAATTCGACGAAATTAGGAGTTCAAATTTCTCACGTCCTTGACGACGTTTGTCAAAGTAGATATTGTTTTTATTTATATTATTATTATTTTTAGCGGAACTTCTAAATAGTCTTTTATATTTTTTATCATATTTGTGCGAGGCCTTAGATTGGCGAGTTAAGTCATAATTGGGTCTATTGTGCTCGCTGTTTTCTACTAGCTAGATCACCACTTACCACGGCTAAGATATACTCGAGGATGAAGCATAATGAAATAGAAATGAATGCAGCTGAAAAATAAGGAACATTATGGGAGTGCTGATCAATCACATGAACTGCGCTTGATTGACATTGAGGCGGTCCAAGAATAGAATTTTTAGATATTAAATGCAATGTGTTTTACCACTGGGATGTCATGGCTGAGAATGTCTGTTGTAGACACATAGGTGTAGGGAGAGAGGAATCCCTTTTCTCATTTTGCCATAAAGAGAAGTCCTTGCTGTGAAAACCAGAGCTCCGCCGAGAACCTTTCATGAAAATAACAATATAGTAAAGAGTAAAAGTCGAGAGAAAAGCAACGTCCTTCCTGTGAAAAACGTGTTGTAAGAAATAGGAGAAATCATTCCCACTAGATTTCGAAACAAATTTTTATTTTTCCGAGGCAAAAAGAGGTCCCTGTATGGTACCTCTCCAGATGTATTCCATTTTTGGGCGTATACTGACTCTTGCATAGGTAAAGGATTGCATGTACAGTTTGATACTTTCTGAAGCAGTATAATGAATTAATTTTACAGCGGTTAAAACAATACCGTACTAGAAAGTTGCTTACGCCTGGAACTATTCTGTACCTCTACAAAGCCACCATTTGCCCACGCATGGAGTACTGCTGCTACATTTGAGCTGGTGCATCTGTTACTAGTCTCTCGCTCCTGGACAGGGTCCAAATGAGAGTCGCCAATCTGATAGGTCCCGAACTGTCAGCTAAGCTTCAGCCCCTGTCCCATCGCCGAAACGTTTTACAAGTATTTTAATGGTGGATGCTCTGACGAACTACAAGCCCTTCTGCCCCCTCGACGAAAATACCCCCGACAAACCCGACAAGCAGCGAAGTCCCACCCCTTCACAGTAGAAATCCTTAGATGTAGGAAGGCCTTCTACTCTAATAGCTTCTTCCCCAGAACTGCTAGACTTTAGAACTCTCTTCCGATTTCCTAATTCCCCAACTGTACTTACATACAGAAGTTCAAATGTATTGTGAACAGACATTTTGCTGCTAAACTCCCTACATAGTACCCTTGTAACTTAGGTCCATGATAGTAACCCCTTACATCAAAGTGGCAATGTGCCTTGTTTGGGGTGAACTTGCAAAAAAAAAAAAAAAAAAAAACACTGGATATACATATTCTACTTTAGATTTGGCGTGGATGTGAATTTTCAAGGTTATATTAAATTAGATCCTTCTTCAAGAAAATATAACAGCGCGGACGCGTGTATGGCAACTGCATGCAAATGAGCAAGACGTGTGTGAGATAACGTCAGGGTAAGGAAAAAGGAAAACATATAAAAAGAATATTACGCAGACCTAGGAACGCTTAAGACACGTGAGTAACGTCACAGCTGCTAGAAGTCACGCGTGGCCGAGGAAAGAATATAAAGACCTTTTGTTAAACCCCGAAACAGCAAGGTGAATTCTTTCCTTTTCCTTGCTTATGTTGCTTGCGACATAATCTACAACGTGTTGGGTCTCTACATATAAACGACTACGTTACATAAAGAGTCATTCATTTCGACTGTGGAAAATCAGAATCCGAGTGCTGATGGTTAAAGGAGGGGCATTGTCTTTTAGAGGTGTAAAATATAACAAGGCACTTTTACCCCGGTACACCATATGCTCCAGACTCGAAGCTAGGGAATAAGCGAGATCTCGTGTCGTTCGTGCATGTTTTCAGGACATGATGTGGGGGATCATTACTGAAGATCAGAAAGCTTACTAGCACCAGAAGTAATACTTGAGAGACACCGACGTTGCTTATATATGATTTCGATGTGAAATCATCAGCAGATACTTTCATAACCTTATCGATGTAGGGATTCAATAGTTGCGAATTCATCGCCTTATATTCCACATCTGGAACATCAACAGTAGGGATATTTTTTATGCCAAAATTTTTTCCAAGTAAAAGTAAAATAGCAACTGTTGTTCGATTCATCGGATATCAAAGACACTTTACAATAATAAAATAGTCAAAAATGTATTTATTTATCTTAAAAAAGACAAATGAAACCTTCAGTTAAACATTCAGATTATATATATATATATGGTAAGTTATAAAATATATATGGCAATTAAACTACACAGAATATTTCGCGTTTCATCCACGCTAGGATTCATCAAGCTTATGCGAGGAGTTGTGGTTATCTCGCGTTTTTATATACGCAACTTCTATTGAGTTCTTTAGTAAGCCAATCAGCTTTCGAGTTTCCACCGCACCCTTCTTAATCAGTCTATAAGCAGGCACTTACAGGATAAAGCCCCAGTTGACCTCTGGTTCACGCCTTCCTTTGTGTGTGCTATTTTAGCGGGGAGCGTAGATATCTAGTGTTCTGACCTATCTTCAACCTAAGTTAAATGAGGGTGTGTTTTTATGTCAGTTTATATATATATATATATATATATATATATATATATATATACACATATATATATATACATATATATACATGATAATTTATGTATATGTATGCTTATTTTATTTATTTTCTATTGTTATTGTAAATTTAAAAGTTATTTTGTATCGCTCTCCTAGAGTAAAGTTTATTCTGTGAACACAGTTGTTCGCTATTTCTCTCCTACAGTTTAATAGATGTTGGTGTTCTTTAAAGTATAGGATAGCAAATTTTTCATGAAGACATAATCTACATGGATCGTCTAGGTCTCTACATGTGTTTGCTTGTCTTAATATTTTCCATTCGACTACTGGCGGACGTCCGCTTTCTTTGAGTTCCCAGTATTTGTTTGCTAGAGTTGTTTTCATTCGGTGTTTTTTTTTATTTTTGAATCTACTTTTCTGGTCATAATATCGAGTTTTCAAATCTAAGAAAGTCATATCTACGTAATAGTTTTGGTTATTTGGGATTTCTCTCGCAAATATTGTGGCCTGGTAAACTATGCTTTTGGTTATACATTTTTTTTAAGTGCGCGAGATGTGCAGTCGCATTTGTCTTGTTCGTTATTAGTATTTTTATTTTTATTTCTAGTATGGTTGTCGTTGTCTGAAGTGTTTATTATTATTATTATTATTATTTCTACTAGTTACTTTTGTGTTTTATTTTTGTCATGGTGTCTACTTCTTGTATTGCGTCATGGTGTCCATTTTTTATTGTTTATTTTGTTGTCGTTTTCATTGCTTTTATTTAATATTTTGTTATTATGCGTTTTAATTATCATCTCTAAATTTTCGCAGCAGCTGTATGATAACTTTAGGTCATTTTAATTGAAAATTTTGTGTAAAAGATTGGTTGCGGGGAAGTGCTTTTCGATGAGATCTAGAAATTTCTTGCCAAGGTTTGTTTTTAACATTTGATTGTACGGCGCCGTATACCAGATTATATTTCTTTTTCTTCTATATTTAATTTTATTATTTTTGTAGATATTGATTGACCTGTTAAATACATTTTCATCGCTTGAGTTATTGCTGAGTCTATATACGATCGAGTTAGGAATCTGTTTTATAACTGATAATAGGTGATTGGACTTAGGGTTTACGTATATTGGATTAGCGTTATCTTTTAAGTAGGGTTCATATGTGTTTTTATCTAAATTTAATGTGACGTCCAGGAAGTTTGTTATTTCTATGTTAGCTGGTACGTCTATTTTTAGATCTAATTTTTTCATTTCCTTGTGTTGAAGTGTTTTATTATAGCTAGTCCATCATCTCTATATAGGCCGATATGGAGGAAAACGCGGAATATTCTGTGCAGCTTAATTGCCATATATATTTTCTAACTTACTACCTAGCTCTACCTACGTATTGAGCACTATTAAAGTAAATACTTAAAGTTTACACATAAACTTATACTTTTGTATATTAATTTATGTGATTAAATGAAGTAGTCATATATATATATATATATATATATATATATATATATATATTTGTAGTCATCGACATACAGTCCTATTTTGTTGTACCACAACTGATCAGTGTCGCTAGACTAGCACCTCTCTGAAGCCAAGGATTGAATCTAGAACCGTCGTGTTGATAATCGGCAGTTCTCGCATTCGACCACAGAAGCGATAAATAATCTGTCCGAATGTCTATTTAAACAAACATCCGTCTACGACTTTTACAGTGCTCAAACCGCCTGTTTGTAAACAAACAGCGAGCCTCGCATTTTTTAGCCAATTAAGTAGCGGGTGAGATTATTTACGACAGTGCTCTACCTAAAGAGGGGGGAACTTAAAATGTATTTGTAGTAATATATATATATATATATATATATATATATATATATATATATATATATATATTCATGCAAACATTATTAAATGCAGCGGAGACACTTTGCTTTATGATTTTTTTTAATTTTTCGATTTTCCGTATTATCATTTTTGTATCAGAATCGAAAATATTAGTAAAGGTTTCATAGTTGTTACTCTTACGAGCGCTTTCGATTTGTCCACGAATCATCTTCAGGTGTCGAGGAAGTAAAAGTGCGAAGGAGCGAAAACGAAAAGTAAAAAGTAAAATATACTGTGTCGGGTTACAGCTAGTTAAAATATATAAAGTCGATTCAAAATGTAGCTCGATACAAAAAAGATCATACGGAAAATCGATAATTAAAAAAAAGAAGCATAAAGCAAAGTGGCTTCGTTGCAATAAATAATGTTTGCTTGAATGAAAAAATGCTGGCTAAATATACCAAATTTCAAATATATATATATATATATATATATATATATATATATATATATATTTAAATAAGGGAGTAGTCACCAACAATGTGTATTTTTTAACATTATTTTATTATTCCGTGTCTTGGTTTTTCATTGAGAATTATGTTTGGATCATTGTAATAATGTTTTTAAGTCATTGAAATCGTTTACGCGCGTTTCAGGCGGTCTGTGATGCGTCCTCGTATATATATATATATATATATATATATATATATATATATATATATATATATATATATATAAGCTTTTAGGAGAAAGAAAAAGTAAATTCCAAAACCAAATATAAATATAGTTATTTATATTTTAATCCCAACCAAATGAAAAAAGCTCAATACATTCGCTGACTATAATAGAGCTTAGTATAAATAATAATAAGAAAAAGAGCTGTAAAGTAGAAATTTACAAAAACGTTTTTAATATAGAAGTTTTTTTTTTATTATTCGGCAGAATACTACAAAGCTGGATGTTCCTTAATCCGCGAGTTTCAAAAAATGCCATATCTTCTCATCATCAGAGGAACGATTGTTAACAAAATAATCAGATAGTCACGTTAAAATTTTTAATTGGTTTCCGCATAGCATGAAACTTAAAGTTTTATGATTTGTAGTTGTATTAACTATCTATCTATCTCTATCTATCTATCTATCTATCTATCTATCTATCTATCTATCTCTCTCTCTCTCTCTATATATATATATATATTGTTTTAACAAAATCAAGGCATCAAAGAATGGATTGATAGCAACAAATAATGTATTTCATCGTTCGTTTCAAGGCCATTCGGACAAATTCCAACCCTATATCGTTCGAGAATTTTCAAAAAACGGCCTCTCATCAGACGTTGTGAAAAATACTCGTTTACAATGAACAATATGGAATCCATTTCCCTTTTATAGGAAACTATTAGAAAAAAATTTACCTACATTTCTTCCGTCCAAGCTTTTGTTTTCTGTTTGCTAAAGATTAATAATTTTACAGAATAATTGAAAAAAATTCCCACCTTAGAATAGATTAAGCAAAATAATTAATAGGAACTCAGTAAAACTCTTTCGCCACCTCTTCCAACTTAGCACACACTATAATAAACTCTAATAACAGGAAAATAAGCAAAATAAGGAATAATAATAAGTCAGTATCAGAAGAACGTTTTTTGCGAGAGAAACTGTAATTGCAGAACACCTAGCAATTGTCCGTTGGATGGAAAATGCTTAACCTCAGAGATAGTGTACAAATGTGAGATTAAGGATGATAATAATGAGAACGTATATCTTGCAGTCACGGTGTGCGTCTTTAAGGAAAGGTTCAGAAACCATGTTGTATCCTTCAGTGAACCAGGGAATAAAACTAATAGAGAAGATGATAATGATAGGAGAAATGGAACACGAATTAACATTAGAAATAAAAAGAGAAACACAACTGCATTATGTGATTGGGTTAGGGAATTTCATAAACACAAAAAAAGATTTTGAATCCAAACAGTCAATAGTAGATAAGGGTAGAAAGACGTGGTAAATAAAAAAGATTCAATCTGTGTTTACTGGAAACTTACTACATAGTGAATTCTAAAGAAGAAATATTAAATAAAATGCTGGATGCAATACAGGAATGTCTTCATAGGAATAGATTTTTGCTACCACTTCTAAAACGTAGCTGAGGAAAAAAAAAGAAAAAAAAAAGATCTTAAGTGAGAGGCCAGAGTTAAAATGGCGGTAAATAGATGTGATAAATGATTCAGATTTAGTAAGCAAATCTGAACTCTAAAATTCAACACTAGAAACACATTTTTAGAAATAAAGACAGTGGATTAATAGATGAGAATTTTAGATCAATAAAACAGCTTAACAAAGATTATATTAGAAATAAAGATGGTGGACTAGTAGATGCTGATTTTAGATCAATAAAACAGATCAACAAAGATTAGCAATATAAATTCAATACTAGAAAAACAATATTAGTAATAAAGAATGGAGACTAATAGATACTGTTTTAAAATCAGTAAACTTAAAGAATCCTAGGTTATTAAATAATATTTTTGTTTCGTATTGTTAAATTCAAAAACCAAGGTGGGCCTCCACTTTCATTGAAGTAAAACGTAGTAGAGCTAAATAATATATTGGTAAATCCTGAATTGATATTGACATAAGAAAAAATAGAGCCAATCTCAGAAAACTATGGCCTTGTGGCAAACTTAGGTTAAAACTTTGGAAATAAATAAAATAAAGTAGAGATGTACATTACAAACTTATAATTTGAACAGGTTAGCCTAGAACTAAACGGTGATGATTACATAATAAATGAATCATAACAAGATAATAATAGGAATTGATCAACGACAAAAGAATTAAACTTTCTAATGTATAGAGTTACCTCCCTTTCAACGTCAAAACTAACAGAGAACCGTAAATTAAAATAGATTGGAACGAAAGAAAAAAAAAATTAAATCCAAAATTTTAAATTGAAAATGAGATTGCATTGAATAAAGAGTAACATTAACCATATTATCCTCATTAAACAACAGCCGCTTTTTAAAATTACACAAATATGTCTGCCGATATATCTGGAAATAGAAACAACAAATTCTAGATACGAAACTAACATAGAATCAAAACAATATGGCTAGAACATAGTTGATTAGTCCGGAATAGAAAAAATAAATAAAATAAAATAAAGAAATAAAGAAATTTAATTTAATAAATTAGTGAATAATATTAGTAAAATATATTAAGTGAACATAGGTATTTGGTGGCAAGGTTAAATGATAATCCGATTTAATCTTTTAAAAATAGAGAAACGAAAATAGGTAATTATAAAAATTTTTAACAAACAGAAAACAAAACCTTGGAAGGGAGAGATGTAGGCAATTTTTTTTCTCATCATTTTCCTTGACATGGAAATGGATTCCATATAGTTCATTGTAAAAGTGTTTTTATTTTCACGACGTCTGATGAGAGACCATTCTTGTGAAAATTTTCGAACGATATAGGGTTGAATTTGTCCGAATAGTCTGGAAACAATTGTAACTAACGATGAAATACACTATTTGTTGCTATCAATCCATTCTTTGATGTCTTGATTTTGTTAAAAAGATATATGAATGCTCAATTACCAAAGATGGTAATTTTAAAGCTTACAATTTAAGTCATCTCATTCTGACTTTAATTTATTGGTATATGAACGGTTACCGAATTATCAATTATATAAACCCAATAAAATTCGGAAGACTATATATATACATATATATATATATATATATATATATATATATATATATATATATATATTACATAGAAAAATGCGAGCATGAAAGTAAAATGGTTAAGATTAAGCTTAGAAAAGTAAAAGGCTAGTTTTTAGAACTGGGAAAGAAAAATCCATATTATTCTAGTAAAAGATACAATAGATTTATAAGGTAAAGTATTCTAGTATTAAGAATTAAAAAAAAATCAATTTAACATTATATATACATTTTATGTAAACCATGAGCTGTCCACGCTTTGCTTTAAAATACTATTTTTTGTGTGTTCAATATCATACGCATTGTCAACAATCCCTAAAAAATATTACTAACTTCTAAAATTGATTAAATAAAAAATGAAATAAAAGACATTATTAAGTAAATAAACAGAAAGAAGGGACAAAAAAGAGTGAAATAGAATTAACGGGCGATGTCGTAAGCGAAATATTATCAGTCCTAGCACGGCAAAGGACATCACTTTTGTTAACTATCTCTATATAACCCGAATTAGATGGCATGCGAGCGACACTCCTACTATGATTTATGAAAGAGTCGACGACGACGAAAAAGTTGCAATAGCCAATCAAAAGAAATTGTCTTTAAAACGTCAATGTTTAAAAAATTGTTATGATAACCAACAGCCAATCAGAAGAAACCCTCTCTTACGCTCCTCTGAGGACTTTTGAACATCAGTAATTTTCTTATAATTTTTGTTTTAATGAACGAAAATTGCAACTGTTTATTTCAAAATATAGTTGAGAAAGTGCCCTATGATATGTAAAAATAGTTTGAAATTTGGTCGCAAAATGACGGAGCAGTAAAGCTTTAAAGCAGTTCTAAATAAGTCTTAACCCTATATTCAACCACGCTAGTGTTTAAATAATATATATATATATATATATGTATATATATATATAATAGGACAATAAGAGTATGAAATGAAGTCACAAAACTATATATTGGTAGATATAGGATGGATCATTTATTGAATAATAGTGAATAGAAGGGACTCTTTATGCCAGGGCATTTCTAAGCCTTATGCTTCTCATCAGAAGAGTAGAGAAGGTGCTAGGTAGCATGGGGAAGATGCGGCGTCTAGCGTAGGGTTAATTAGGGACGGAAAAGATTAAGAGGAATTATAGAATGTTGGGGGAAGCTTTAATGTAACTTTAAATAAATAAAAGAGATGCTAGTTATATATATATTTTGATATATAAGATTGTATATGGTCTTTAACATAGTGTTGAGTTTAAGGGGTATATGATTTAGGGTTAAATCCGGGTGTATGGTTACTGCGTGGTAATTTATTTTAACGGTTTGTGAGGTGTTTATTATCTATGGAGTGGTATTTTTGATAGGTGTAATTTAAACGGCAAATGGCGGCTATAAAATCGCTTATAATTTAGGGGGGTTATTCAAGGTTGTAATATTGATTAGGTAATATGCGGCAATATTTTTAACTTTCTTCTTTTATGATATCTCCAAAAATCGCCATAAAAAAACTTCAACTTTTTTATTCTATTGATACCTGGGTGACCCATATGAAAGTCCCGCAGTATTCTTTTCTGCAACGTTTTCGGAACTACTACTCTATTACTATATAATAAAACTTCATCAAATATTGAATAGATCTCTTGCGCTTTTGGATCATTTGTTACAATTTTGTTTTATGTCTAAAATGAAATCATCTTTTTCAGCTTCCTTTTTGATTTCATTTAGTGTAACTGGAAGTTCTACAATGTTGTTTATCACGCTTTTCACCTCATAATCTGCTCTGATAGTTGCAATGATCGATTCTTCGAATTTGTCTTCTTTTATCGGTACGAGGCTTGCTAAACTCTCCGCATGACTTATGTTTTTAGATGATAGATGCTTTATGTTAAAGTTATAATTGAGAAGAGCGGTACCCAATCTCAACAATCAATTTTCCGTATATTCGGGTAAACTGTTCTCCGACCCAAATATTGTGATCAGAGGTTTATGATCCGTTTCTAACATAAAGTGTCTGCCGTAGATGTATCTGTGACTTATAGTTATAGCGAAATGATACTCAGAGCCTCTTTTTCGATCTGTGAATAACTTCTCTCTGCTGGAAGTAATGTTCTAGAAGTGTTTGTAATTGGTTTCCATGAACCATCTGGCATTATGTGCTGGATACACGCTTCTATATCGCATGAAATTGCGTCACTTGTCACTACTATATCCAGTTTTGGATTGTAATGGGTTAAAAAGAGGTTGGATTTAAGCATTTATTGATTTCATCAAAGGTTTTCTGACACTCTACTATCCATTCCCATGCCTTGTTTTGTTTATATAGTTCATTCAACGGAGATTTTAGATTGTGCATTCCTTTAATGGACGCTTGATAGTAATTAGCGAGCTTAAGAAAACTTTGTAGCGTCGCCACATTAGTGGGCGCATGCATGTCTCTAATCACAATGAACATGTCTGGATCTGGAGGTCTGCAATTTTTGTTGATTATGTGTCCTAAATATTTAATTTCCTCCAAACCAAGTTCGCACTTTGACTCTGACTTCGAACCCAAAGTCCTGAATTTTTTTTAGAATACTTGAATCAGATGCTCTAGATGTCCGACGAATGTTGCGCTCCTTAATATTATATCGTCTAAGTAGACGCACGCAAAGTTCAAATCATTCAAAATGACGTCCATAGCTTGTAGAAAAATTGCAGGTGTCACTTTAATACCAAACGGAAGCCTGTTAAATTTGAATAAACCTCTATGAGTGTTTATCTCTAGTAACTTCGAACAGTGCTCTTTGACGACAATTTGGAGATAGGCGTCCGACAAGTCGATTTTTTGATTTAATTTAGCTCATTAAAAATCTTTTCTGGACTCGGCAACGGGTAATGGTAGTCCTTAATCACAGAGTTCAAACCCGCCACAAAGCCTGCGCAGACTGTGATTTGGTTTGATTTCTTTTTGATGCACACAACTGGGGCAGCCCATGAATTGGCTTCTACTTTCGATATAATTCCCATTTTTTCAATCTATCAAGTTCTTCGTTAATTTTTTTCTATTCCTGCGAAAGGAACGTTACGTTTCTTTTTAAAAATTGGCATAGCATTTTCCTTGAGCTCAAACTTGGCTTCAAACTTGTTACGTCTTCCAAGACCAGGTGTGGACATTTCTGGAATTTTTTTCTTTAATTCTTTTTCAATGTCCTGTCTTGTTTGTGCGTTACTTTTCATTTTTCTGCAGAACGAGTTTAAAGGTTTATCCCACAATTCGAATGTCTTAATCAAATCCGTAGCCACCAGGTTTTCTCCATTTTTCAGAATAAGTTTTTTTTTAACGATCCCGTTTAGCTTCATGGGAAGTACAACCTCGCCTTCGAAGTTAATTTTCTTGCCAGTTACCGTACAAGTGAGTTTCGTTGACTTCATTATCGTAGGCCTATTTAAAAGTTTCCATGTTTTCAGTCCATCATTGTCAGGTCTGATCCTAAATCGAGCTGAGATTTGATATTTTTTCTAAATATTTTAGTCGTCACATACTTCCTCAAATCTCCAATTTGATATTTGATCTTGTTTGTCTAATTCGGCTATGAATTTTTTGTTTTATAACACGAACTTTTGTATCAATTCTTGTTGCACACGAAACATTTCTTATTTCTGCCTCCCAGTGTCTTTCTTTGCAGCTTCTGCAATTATATGGTGGAACATGTTCATTCACATTGTTTTTATTTAATTTTTCGTGTCTATTTTTATAATACGCCGATTTTTTACTCCAATTACTGGCTGATGGGTATTATGGCTGTTTTTTAAAAAAATTTTGATGCCAGCTCCTTCGATTTTTCAAGACTCTTTCTTTAAACTTGCGGTCCGCTGACAATCCTCTGCTACTTCTGCAAGGTAAGCTTCTGTTTAGATTCAAGTTTAGACAAATCTCTACGTCTTATTTCGGAACTCTTACTTGATACGTCTTTGAGCAAAAATTAAGCACTTGAAATCTTCAACCGTAATCTCTGACAATCTGAAATTGGCACAATGTGTATTTACTATAAACGCATATGTTAAGTAATACTGATCATCGGATTTAGAGCCATTCATGCATAACCATCGCTTATTCTTAAGCTACATATTTGATCCAAACATCTCCTTTAGCAATTTAACTGTCTCCAAGAATTCCAACTCATTTGTTTTCTTCGGAAAAATAAAAACAAATTTGCTATGTTCCGCTCTACCTAGTTTTCTTAGTAATAGACTGACGTTTTGGGAGTTCGACAATCTTTCACGGTCTGTGGAGAAAATATCCTCATCACGTTTATAATACTCTTCAGAAGTTTTCTCTTCGTCTGGTGCGTAGTTGAAAATTTCCAGCAAATTTAATATGGGTTTAGAATATGCAGACTTTTCTTCATTTACCTGATTGTTGTTTAATTTCTCCAGGGTTAACCTTTGAATTTCTAAATGCTTTTTCTGCATTTCTTCGGACCTTTATATTGCTCCTTTGTGTAATCCGGTGGAAATTCCCTTTGCTATTTTTGGAATTTTTAATGATATTTCTCGTTCTCTAATTGCAGGAGTGCGAAACGTTTTCCTGTTTTTCGAATCTTTCATCTTGTTTTTCTTGATATTTTTGCTGTCCTTCATCTTGTTTCTGCAACAATAAAACAATCTGTTCACTTTGTCTTTTTTATTTTATATTTTTGTTGCGTTATCTGATGCCCCCTTATTAATAGGGCCAACTCTTTATTCCCTGCTGTGATTTTAATAACGTGGCTATGACTTTAGATAACTTTTCCATGTTTAGATAATAATGTGTATGCAACAATGAATATAATTTTAATTTGTGTAACCCACACATATAAGTTGAACAACAAAAAAAAAACTGAACCAACTTACGTCTTTTTTATTTCATGTCTTCTTTTTGACATCCGTAAGTCCGTGATAATCAACTTTTGATATTCTTTGATATTTTGTGACCAGTGTCTTTCGGTGATTTATTTTACTCTCTGCAAGTATTAATTACTTAACTTGCAACACACACAAAAAAGCAAGTTTTTATAACTTTCTTTTAGAAATTGTTCATTGGTCGTCCTTGTTTTTTTTTTCACTTCTGTTCGCGTATTTTAATGACAACACTTCCGATCTTGATTTATTATCAGAGGTAAATTCGTTACTATAGAATTGAATGAACAAAAAAAATTTTAAGTTCGTTACATTTTCAAAGTTGACACGGTGTATCTGTGCGTACTTTAATTCCATGTATGTTTAATAGTCGAACCAGTTTTAACGTGTATCGTCGCAGATAACTTTTTTTTAATTTAAAGTCACCGTTGTTAGTGTAACGACATATTTGGATTTTTTCTGAGTGAAAATTTGTCGGAATTAGCATACCGACGAGTAGCGGGGGAAGGAGAAGAAAAGACGGTTTAAGTCTTGCAACGAAATGTCGACGTTGCTTACAAGCAGTCTTTCCTTGTAAAAGTAACAAATTGATAACGATGGTCGAAGTGTAATTTGTCTAAAAGACTACAACAACTACTACAACAATAACAATAGAGCGGGTACCCCTTTTATCTACTCCAACTCTCAGTCAACGAGATTTACGCGTGACTGAAATGTCTATTTAACTTGTAAGTAATAGGCACTCAGGTTCTTTGATTAACGGACCACCGGCCGTGTTGGTCACAGCTACCAGCAATCCTTTCTTCCCCACCGACCTACTCTCGGCAAGTCAACCAATTCAAAATTCTCACAAATTCCTTAATGTTTAGTCACCCTTTAACGACTTTTAAATATCATGAAGTTCTGAATTCATCGTCGTGGAGTTAAGGTTGATTTTTTTTTCTGCATGCGCCTTACATCTTCTACGCATTTGTTAAGGTAGCGGCTTTTAATACATAATTTTTTCTCTTCCGCCTGGGTTCTTCAATTACTCGTCCCATTGATGAAGGTTCTTAATTATTAATTTTTTTCCGTATGGTTCTTTCGTACATCGTCGCCATTGTTGAAGCTCGACCGAACACATGGAAATAAATAACTAAAACACAAAAGTAAAAAAGAACAGAAATATTGAGAGCACGAAAGTATATACAATATTTAAATAGAGTCCATTGGTATAGTCATGGGAAAACCGTCCCTGGAGTAGGTATAGGTTGGGTAGCCGTCAACTCTCGATTTCGTTGTCTCTCGTTGGGTCTCTCCCATCAATACAATATTTATATGGTTGCCACCTTACGTATGCTAAGTAGGTGGAGCCTACCACAACAATAATAATGTTACTATTTAGAAAAAAAATGTTAACCTCGGGACGGGTATCTATTAACTATTCTCTACCTTCTATCTATAAAGAAATGTTCATGTTGGTTGGTTGGTTGTTTTTGTTTTACGGTATCAACCCTTTTCAGGTTATTTAATGCCGAATCCGGTGATTTTGAAGAATTTT